>NC_023759.2:16310340-16332946 GCF_000499845.2 Phaseolus vulgaris | reverse complement strand
TTCCTGGCTTGTTTTACTTTCAACGAAATAACTCAGTAATCTCGTAGGCACGATCTTGTACTTGGCTGCTTCGAACCATCTCAACTTCGAATAATAACCACATTTATCAGCTCGTAACTTAAGGCAATAACCCTTAGCGTAAAATGATACCTTAAGTAACAAACTTTTGCCTCAGCCACCGGCTTAGACACTGCTTCACCCAACCTGCTCCATCAAAACGGGTCTTTTAACTTTTTCGCCTCTGTTTGCTCTTTTCCTGGTCGCCAGAAACTATTGGCGATCAGCTTCTTTCTGGCTTCACGCCTTGGCCATTGTTCTTTGATCTGGGGGTAGAGACGTCTTTCGGATCCTTCTCTACCGCCTTGCGCTTCAGAGCAAGAGACCGGGTGGCTAGGCGTTCTCTTCGAACCTACCTTAGCCGCCCTCAGAACTTCTTCCACCCTCTACACCATACTTGAACTCGTTCGAGACGAGAAGGATTTTATCTTGCCTGAACTCGCTCATAGGCGAGAAGGTCTTTAAACTCGCCTGAACTCGCTCATAGGCGAGAAGGTCTTTAAATCGTGCCTCTACATTGCCCCAGGGGTTACATCTCCTCCCCCCTAGAAACACTGAGGACTTTTACTTGCCTCTACATTGCCCCGGGGGTTACATCTTCTCGCCCCCAGAAACACTGAGGACTTTCACTTGCCTTACATTGCCCCAGGGGTTACTCTTCTCGCCCAGAAACACTGAGGATTTCACTTGCCTCTACATTGCCCCAGGGGTTACATCTTCTCGCCCCCAGAAACACTGAGGACTTTTCACTCTTTCTCGCCTGCACTCGCTCGACGGCGAGGAGGTCTTTAACTTGCCTCAGGACGCGCGAGGGCGTTGAGGTCTTTTAACTGGTGCCTCCGATCGCCGAAAGACGATGAGGACTTAAAAACTTTAACTGATGCCTCCAATCGCCGAAAACGATGAGGACTTAAAACAACTTTGTTCAATGGAAAAACAATCTGAAAACGCCTTATACTTCGTAAACTCTTCTTTTATTGGGTGGCCTCATTAAAAACCCTCCTTAGGGAAAAAAGAGTGCCCCCTTCAAACTGTTTTATCAGAGACATTGTAATATAACTTTTGTGTTTGTCTTTACTTACAAAGCTCTTAACTATAGTACAACTTCAGTGCGTGGCGTTCCAAGTGCGAGGAATCGCCCCTCCTTCCAGCGTCTCTAAGCGGTAGGCGCCGTTCCCGAGCGCCTCGGTTATTCTGAACGGTCCCGTCCACTTAGGCGACAGCTTATTCTCCATCTCGTACTGGTGGGCTTTTCTCATCACCAGGTCGCCTTCTCTAAATTGCCTTGGCATCACCTTCGAGTTGTACCTTCGTTCAATCCTTCTCTTCACCGCCTCAGCTTTCAGTCTCGCCTCTTCCCTGACCTCGTCCAGTAGATCCAGGTTCAGCCTTCTCTCTTCATTCGAGTCTTCCTCTACAAAGTTCAGGAATCTCGGCGAGCTCTCCTGAATCTCTACTGGAATCATCGCATCACACCCATAGACCAGCTGAACGGGGTCTCATGGGTTCCTGACTGCTCGGTGGTGTGGTATGCCCAGACTATACGGGGCACCTCCTCAGCCCACTTCCCTTGGCTTTCTCGAGCCTCTCTTCAAACCTCTCAACAACACCCGATTGGCTGACTCCACCTGGCCATTTGTCTGAGGGTGCTCGACGGATGCAAACACTTGTTGAATTCCCACCCCTTCGCAGAGCTTCTTCAACAGGTGCTTGCAAACTGAGTCCATTATCGACACCAGGCGTTTAGGCACTCCAAACCGGCAAACGATGTTCTTCCACACGAAACCTTCGATCTTGTGTGCGGTGATCTGGGCCACTGGTTCTGCTTCGATCCACTTGGTGAAATATTCAATCGCCACCACCAAGTACTTCATCTGCCTGATCGCCAGCGGGAAAGGTCCCAGGATGTCGATTCCCCAGGTATGAAACGGCCAAGGCTATAAATCGACTCAACTCCTCGGGAGCCGCTTATGCCAATCGGCGTGCTGCTGGCATTGTTTGCAACATTGGGCATACTTCTTGCAATCTCTCTCATGGATGGCCAGTAGTATCCTGCACGGAGAGTCCTCGCGGCCAGAGCTCGACCCCGACGTGGCTTCCGCATATACCTTCGTGGAGCTCCGCCATGATTCTCGTGCACTTCTCGCCATGTATACATTCCAGGAGCGGGTGAGTGAACCCAAACCTGTACAGATCGCCATCAATCAGGGTGTACTTGCTAGAATTCTTCTTTACCTTCCTAGCCTCAACCGGATCCAGCGGGTGAAGGCCATCCGCCAGGCACCGCTTGTACTGGGTTACCCAAGTGTCTGGCTCATGGGTAGCGCAGACCTGCATCACGTTCACCTTCTCTCCCCGGCATGCTCTAATTCTCGGCGATCTCAGAGTTTCTTGCGTCAGGGACTTATGGCTTCTCACGGCTTTCTCCGAGGACTTGCTGATCTGAAGGACCAGGTGATCTGCCACAAATGCTCTCGGCGTCTTCAGAGTTTCTTGAATCACCGTCCTCTGCCTACCCCCTTGCATGAGCTGGCGAGCTTAGCTAGCAAGTCAGCTCGGGCATTCTGCTCTCTGGGCACATGCACTACTTCAAAGGAGGCAAAGAACTCTTCAACTCCTGCACATATTCCAGATAGGCCGCCATTTGTGGATCTTTAGCCTGGAACTCGCCTGTTACTTGCCCTGTGACTAGCAGTGAGTCGCTCTTAGCCATCAGCACCCTAGCTCCCATCTCTTTGGCCAGCAAAATTCCGGCGATCAGTGCCTCATACTCCACTTGATTGTTACTGGCTTTGAAGGCAAACCTCAGAGATTGTTTGATCAGCACGCCGTTGGGTCCTTCCAATATGACTCCAGCACCGCTGCCCTGCTGGTTCGACGATCCATCCACCGAAAGTACCCAACGGAAATCGTCCCCTTCAACTCGCGCTGCCTCAGATGAGAGCTCGACCACGAAATCTGCAAGATTTGCCCCTTAATCGGGCCTCGGGGCTCATATTTGATATCAAACTCTGACAATTCTACTGCCCACTTCACCATCCTTCCTGCAACGTCGGGCTTCTTCAAGACCTTCTGAATGGGCAGGTCAGTCATCACCAGTATTGTGAAGCTATGGAAGTAGTGGCGCAACCTCCTCGCCGAAAACACCACAGCCAGCGCAGCCTTCTCCAGGGCCTGATATCTCGTTTCGGGGCCCTGCAACACCTTGCTCACAAAATAGATAGGCTTCTGAGCCTGATCTTGATCCTGGGCGAGCACCGCACTCACCGCCCTCTCAGTTACAGAAAAATACAACCTGAGAGGGGTTCCCACCAGCGGTTTGCACAGAACCGGCGGGCTCGCCAAATACTTCTTCAGCTTGGCGAAAGCTTCCTCGCACTCTTTCGTCCACACAAACTTATTGTTGCGCCTCAAGCACTAAAAATAGGGATGGCCTTTCTCCGCTAGCGGACACGAAGCGGGACAGGGCTGCCATCTGACCTGTTAGCTGTTGAACCTCCTTCACCGTAGCTAGGCTCCTCATCGCCAGGATGGCGGCACACTTGTCAGGGTTGGCCTCTATGCCTCTTTCAGTCAAGAGGAAACCCAAAAACTTCCCAGCTTCCACGCCGAAAATACATTTCTCTGGATTCAGCTTCAATCTGAACTTGGCGATCATCGTGAACAATTCCTCCAAGTCGGCAACGTGCTTGCTCTTTTCCGGCGAGGTCACGACCATGTCATCGACGTACGCTTGCACGTTCTTCCCAGCATCGGTGCAAGTACTCGATCCATCAGCCTCTGGTACGTGGCCCCCGCGTTCTTCAGCCCAAACGGCATCACTTGTAGCAATAGCACGACCTCTCCGTCATGAAGGCTGTCTTCTCTTCATCCTGGGATGCATCTGATCTGATTATACCCCGAGAAGGCATCCAGGAAACTCAACAGCTTACACCCCGCAGCACTATCCACCAGGGCGTCTATGCTCGGTAAAGGATACGAATCCTTTGGGCAAGCTTTGTTCAGGTCAGTGAAATCGACGCACATGCGCCATTTCCCGTTACTCTTCTTCACCAGCACGACATTCGCCAGCCATTCAGGGTACTGGACCTCCCTGATGTGGCCTGCAGTGAGGAGCTTCTGAGTTTCATCTCTAATCGCCTGCCTCCTTTCTTCGTTGAACTTTCTTCTTCTTTGTCGCACTGGTCTCACCAAGCTGTCCATCGCCAGATGATGGCACAGGAAGTCGGGATCAATCCCAGGCATGTCCGAAGCGGACCATGCAAACGCGTCCAGATGCCGCTCAATCACCTTGGCGATCTGGTCCTGGAGCTCGACCTCCAGAGATCTTCCCAACTTGAAGATTTTCCCCCGATCTCTTTCTCGAGCCACTGCTCGACAGGTTTGGCCTGGATTCTCGGGCGATCACCGCCCTGGCGATTCCCTGTTCTCTCGCTTCCTCAAGGCGATTCCGCGCCTCTTCCTCCTCCAACCAGCGTTTCCCTCCACTAGCTCAGCGTCCACCATCTGCACGTCCCTTCCGACGGTCTCGTCCGCTACCGTCGATCTGGGCTTCACACCGGGAGGTGGGGTGGTTGTTACATAACTCACTGATCTCTGTTTTTCAGACTATTCTCATAGCACTTTTTCGCTTCTTTCTGATCAGACTTGATCGTGATCACCACCCCTCCATAGACGGCAACTTTACCTTCATGTGCCGAGTCGACGGAAATGGCGCCTATCCTGTTAAGCGTGGGCCTTCCCAACAGGACGTTATATGCTGAAGGAGCGTTTACAATGAGGTACTTGATTTCTCCGTCCTCGAACCAGCCTCATCTGTAAACGTGGTTCTCAGCTCAATATATCCCCTGACCTCCACCTGGTCACCAGCGAACCCATATAGGCACCCTCCTTAGGGCCTTAGCTGGTCAAGGGGTGACTCCAGCTGCGTGAAAGTCGGCCAGAACATCACGTCTGCCGAACTTCCCTGGTCCACCAGAACTCGGTGGACCTTCCTTCCCGCCGTAACCAACGAAATGACTATGGGATCTTTGTCATGAGGCACAACGTCCCGAAGATCCTGCTTGGTGAACGTAATGTCCACTTCCGGCGAGTGATCTTCAAACATATCCACTGTCATCACCGACCGCGCGTACTTCTCCTCTGCGATGTGGTGCATCCACCACCTGAGAAGCCTCCGGCGATGGTGTGGATTTCCCGTGGATAGGCATTTCGTGTTGCTGGGCTTCTCCACCTGCTGGCTGGGAACTCGACGCTCCCCCCGTCCTCCTATCCAGCAGATAGTCATTTAGGAACCCGCTCTTAACCAGATCATCGAGCTGATACCCTAAGGACAAACACGAGTCTAAAGTGTGGCCAAAGCCCTGGTGAAACTCACACCAGGCGTCTGGCTTTGGTCCCAGCACCTTGTCGCCCACCTTCTCAGGCGCTTTCAACCTAGCAGATATGTTGGGAATGGCGATCAGGTCCGCTAATCCCATAACAAACTTGTGCTTAGGCGGGCGATTGTATTCCCGGCGTGCTGGTTGCTGGCGCCCCTGGCTCCTCCCCTTGTTCCTCCTATCGTAGGATGGCGAGTCCTCTGGTCCTTCCTGGCCGTCGCGCTGTTTCCAACACCCTTTGCGGCTGGATTCTGGTCTGGCGCGTGGCCTAGCGGGAGCCACGCTCCCCCTCTTCTCAGCGACCTCACTTTCGTCGGCGATGTGAGCCACCGCAAGTCGCCTGACCTCAGCAAATGTTGCAGGGTGAGCCCTGATCAAGGCCTCGCAGAATGGTCCCGACAGCACGCCCTTCTTGAATGCATAGACTAGCATTTCTTCATCTTTGGCCGGCGATCTGACCATCTGCGCTCCAAAGCGATTCAGGTAGTCTCTGAGGGACTCTCCCTGGTACTGCCTTATATCAAACAAATCATAAGACACCCTGGGCGGTGCCTTGTTCACGATGTATTGCTCGACGAAAACCTTCGAGAACTGCTGAAAACTGGATATGTGACCGTTAGGTAGGCTCACAAACCACTCCAACGCCGTTCCCTGGAGCGTGCTTACGAACATCTTGCAATACACGGCGTCTGACCCTCCCAACAGCATCATCTGCGTATGGAACGTGGTCAGATGGGCCTCTGGATCCTCCACGCCGGTAAAGACAGCCTTGACAGGGACCATGCTCGTAGGAATGGGCGTGTCAGTAATCGCCTGAACAAAAGGCATAGGGAAAACGCGGGGTGGCGATGACAGCGCCACCTCTTCAGCAGAAGAACGCCCTTGCTGCTCCTGAAGAGCTTGACGCAGCTCCTCAGTCACCTTGCTGAGCTCCTCATTCCTGGCGCGAGAGGCGACCAGGTCCTCATGCATTCTCGCCTGCTCTATGCGTGAGGCTTCCACAGTTGCCTGCAAGGAACGCATAATCTCTGCCATCTGCGCCATGGTCATGGCAGCGGCGCTTCGGCAGCGACGGGCGCAACTGGACTTGAGTGATTGCTTCTCATTTTTCTCATGAAACTCAGCGAATCACAGGATGTAGCGAACAACACTTACTTTAGCTACGATTGAGTCAGCGATCAATCGGAAAAACTGTGCGAAACTCGGGAGAAAACTCAAGAACACCGCAAACCTTCAAAGAAACTTGCAACTTCACCAAAAACCACTGCTCTTCCCGCGGACAACCGAACAGACGAAAGAACTCAACTCCACCGAACAAATCGCGCGAAAACAGCAAGAAAACCTCACTTCACCGATCGAAAACCCAAGCGGACGGTGTAAAACGCGAATTCGCCGAACAAATTTCAAGCAAACAGCGAACGATGGTTGCACCAGCACACAACCACGCAGAAAACTTCGAAAACCTCCAAGAACTCACGCTGTGGATGGGAGCAAGTTTTACACGGCCCCACGGTGGGCGCCTGATGATCCTGCCTGTTGACCAGAACGCTGGAAACTGCCTCGTCAAAGGATCGACGTGTACACCGCTTCACACCTCCGTTCCTCTTCGAGAACCACCTCAAGAACCTGCAAAGAAACAGAGCGGCGCCGCTGCGGCCGATCGCACTCCAACGCCCAAGTCAGTGACCGAATCACCAAATACTGAGAGAACAAGAACCGTGCAAATCCTCTCTCACAGTCAGCTCTATAACTCGCAAGCGTAAAGAGTATAGTCTGAACGTGCGTACCTTAGAAAGTTCGTTGAGAACTCTTATATACCTGGTTACTTTCTCTCTCCTGGCAGTTACAGACTTGGACACGTGGCTCGTATCCAACTGTACACGTGCCATCATCTGGAGCCTCCTTGACTTGGGCGCTGCTTCTACTCTTGTTTTACTAAGTTACCCATGCGTGGTACTACCCAGTACATAGCCAACTTGGGAGTGCGATCTCTACTGGAACTGGCGAGTTAGGGTGCCTTCATACACCTTCCCTGTGGTCTCGCCGGCCGCCTTCATAATCTGCTTCTCCTTCATCTTCGGCGATGTGCTTTCTCTGGCGATCTCCAATCACTTGGTCGCCTGAGTTTACATCTGGCGACTTCATCTTTAACCCGGTGATCGCCGATTCTGGTATGCTGGAGATCGGAACACGCCAACTTAATAACTGGCGACTTCACGAGCCCCCCCGACTTCCTTCCCTTCTGCCAACCTGGCGCCTTGCCAACACGCCTATACTGTAGCGGGATGCCACGTCATCACTCCCGACTACCAGGGCGGTACATGCTCCAGTCATTAAATGCTTTGACCAATCTTTTAATGCAATTTAAGAGTTTGTTAAGATTTGATAACAAACTACATCTTTGAATATATTCAGAAAAACAGATTTAAGAATTAAGAATCTTTGACAAAGTTTTTCAAAGAGAGTTTTTCAAAGTGTTGAGATTGCTAAGTTTCTTGTGATTGATCAATGTGCTGGAATAGGATTCTGCATGTATTGATTTCAAATTATCTTCTGTAACAAGTGTAATCCTTGTACTCTGTTGAAAAATTTCGTTTCTGTGTTTGCTGAGATTGGCTGTGTGTTCTTGAGGTGTTCAAGATCAACAATCTTAGTGTTGGCCAAGGAGAGTGTGTTTCTTGAGGTGTTCAAGGTCATTCTCTTGGTTGTTGTGTAAGTGATCAAGTGGTGATTGCTTAGTGGATATCCTCAGGGTTTCTGAGAAGACTGGATGTAGCTCTGGATTTGGAGTGAACCAGTATAAACAACTGTGTACAATCTCTCTATCTCTAACTCTTTAAATTCAGTTTGTTTGTTGTTTACTGTTATAAACAACCGGTTGTTTCTACGAAACAACGGATTGTTTTTCTGGTCTATAGCTTTTGCTTGCTGTTTTGGCTAACTGAATTGCTTAATCATTTGGTTCCTCAGATAAATTCATTCTAGTTTTTGAAATATTTGTGAAAACCCTTTTAAACAATTCACCCCCCCCCTCTAGTTTAAAGTCATCTTTTCTAACAAGATTTGCCCAAGGCTTGCTTAAGTGAGTTCACTCCAGTAAAGTTGGGCTTTTCTGGTGAAACTTGCTTAAGTAAGCAATATCTCACTTGAGCGAGATTTAACTTAACCTACATCAAATTAGGTTAAATAGAAGGCATGAAACATAATCTTAGGCATCATTGGAAGGATAATTAGAGATAGAAAACCCTAGAGGAGGCAACCATCAAGGAGAAACATGCTTGTAATAGCTAGATAAAATATTCTTTTCTTGCTTTACATGCTTGTAATAGCTAGATAAAATATATTAGAGTTATGTTGCCCATATTGCAAGCAAAGTTCTCCTTATCTACTATCTTTAGGGTAGACACCTTGTTTGATCTCTTTATTAAATTCTCCATTGATTAGGCATAACCTATCACTCTCCACACTTCTCACAACACTCCTAAGAGCCAAGGGTTCTTTGCAACCTCTCATTGGCCTCCATTCTCCACTGCTCCATGGATGTTTCAAGCTGTCAAACAGTTGGATTGATATTGAAGAATAAATTTTAAACAAGTTTTTTCTACTCTCTCGCTTTATAAAAGTAAATATGATATTTCTACATTCATGCAAGTACCAAATGAGCCTCTATGTGAACTCTGGGAGCGCTTTGAAACAATTTTTTGAGGAGATTTCACCAAAAATTTGAAGACATAACAACTAAGTATCTTACACAATGTGATGTGATTCCAATAGCACAATATGAATGATTCTTGACATTCTTAGGAATCAACTTGATTTGGATATGAGATAGGCACTTTATGATAGAATTGGATCAAGATTCTATGTTCAAGAACTAACCAAGACTAGTATCAAAACCCAAACTCACATGGAAGATCCATGTATTGTCAATTGAATCAAAACAACAACTAGAGATGAAGAAGAAGCAAAGATGAACAACAGAAATAAAAGTAACCGAAGCAAAACACAAAGGAACTAGAATACCGAAACTGAGAAAGCAAAGAACACAAGCTAAGACATGAACATAAAAGGAGAAGGAAGGAAGGAGAAGAGAAAGCTCATGAAGATGGAAGGATTGGTTGGATGAACACGCCACTTAGAGGATGGAGACTCCAAGATGAGTGTGTTATGCCGCCACTTGAGGTAACCAAGAACTCTCAAGATAAGACTAAGTGAGGAAGGCACAAAGCTCTCCAATTCTCTCTCAAATTGAGTAGAGTTTCTCTAATTCAAAATTCAAATCTGAAAAATACAAAGGCAGCACCTTAATTTATAGGCTAAGAGGTGCTGAAATGTGAAGCTAAAACAAATGCAAATTCCCCCCAAATGACATGAAAGTTGGCGCCAACTATAGCATGAGGAAGGTGTGACTTCCTCTCTTAGTTTGGCACCTCCCTATTACGTCTACACTTCTCTACTAAACGCACACCCCCCTAAGTTTCCTAAACTAAAGACCTAAAGATGCTTTTACAAAAGAGGTTTCTTATGTTTCCCTCTAAGCACCTTCAAACAAAGAAATTACAAAAAGAGAAAACAAACGTCCATTAGCTCCTAAAGCCTTGAACATGCTCCTTGTAAGCCTTTGAGGTGGGCTTTTAACTCCATGAGCGTCCTCCATTTGAGCCTCAACCTCTTCTTGTTCTTGATGATTGGCCTCCATATCCACTTGAGCTTGATCTCCATCACAATGGTCTGAGGCCTAACACAAAGATGATATTAGATGGAGGAACTGTGATGGTGCTTGATGCAGAGCAAGCAATAAGAATCATAGATGCTTTGGCTTCAACAGACTATCAAACACAAAATGACAAACAAGTTGAACAAAAGAAATGAATGTTACAACTAAACACAACTGACTGCTTCTCAATCAAAAGAAAAGTTGAACAAAAAAAATTGAAGCTTTAACAAAGAATATGTCAAGACTACCTCATCAACTACATGCCATCAATCCTTCTTGATCACTCAATCAGCCAAAGACATGCGTGGTATGTGGAGAAAATATTTTTCCAAATCAATGTTCTTATAAAAAGTCAAAACTTTGGATGGAAACAAGAAAATGTTTCCTCCAATAATCAATCTTACCAACCACACAACAACAACGTTATCCTCCACATATTGACAGAAAATCAAAATTAGAAGATACGTTGGAAAAATTCATGCAAGCCTCATTGACAAAAAAAATACTGAAACTTGAATGAAGAATTCACAAATGATCTAGGTATATCATCATTTAGCCCAACAAGACACGCTTCGAGTAGAAGAAGAAGCCCATACGAAAGAACAATGCAAAGTTGTTGTCACAAGAAATGGTAAGGAAATTGGGAGGAACATTGAAAAAAAAGGAGTTGAGAAAGAAGAGGAAGAAGAAAAAATGAAAGAGAAAAAAATACAAAAAAAAATGAAAAAGAAAAGAATAAAAAAATAGAAAAAAGGAAGCTTCGTCCTCTCAATATATGCCATATCCCAAGATTGCTTCTAAGGATGACAAAGAGAGGCATTCATCATATTCATAGACATCATGAAGAGACTACAAATCAACATACCATTTTTGAAACTTTAGAACAAATGTCAGTTTATGCTAACATTACAAGAAAATCATGAAATAGAAACCAATTTTTAGAGACCAAAATAATTAGTTACAATAGTAACTAAATTAGAGACAATTTTAGAAACTAAAAAAAAAATTGGTTTCTAAATTAGTTTATATTATTGTTAAATAGTTTCTAAATTGGTATCTAATTAGCAACCAAGGTTTTTGCTACCAAATTTAGAAACTAAATAATTGGTAGTTAAAACCTTGGTTGCTAATTAGATACCAATTTAGAAACTATTTAACAATAATAGAAACTAATTTAGAAACCATTTTTTTTAGGTTCTAAAATGGTCTCTAATTTATTTCCTATTGCAACTAATTATTTTGGTCTCTAAAAATTGGTTTCTATTTCATGATTTTCTTGTAGTGTAAGTTCATGAAGGAATTACTGACAAAGAAAAGGAAGCTTCCCGAAGAAGAAACCATAGAACTAGCTATTGACTATAGTGCTTTGTTGCAAAAGTCAATGCCACAAAAATCAAAAGATATATGGAGCTTTACCATCCCTATCTCCATAAGAAATTTACATGGGGGAAAGGCATTGTTGGATTTAGGAGCAAGTATAAATCTCATGCCTTTAACCATGCTAAAAAAGATTGGAGATTTGGAAGTATGGCCTACCAAAATGACTTTGCAACTAGCAAACAAATCCATGAGGTATCCACATGACATTGTTGAAGACGTGTTAGTGAAGGTAGATAAATTTGTGATCCATTAGATTTTGTGCTAATGGATATAGAGGAAGATAAAGAAATTCCAACCATATTGGGCAGACCATTTATGAAAATAGTTTGAGTAATTATTGATGTAGACGATGGAAATTTAAAAGTCAGGATATAAGATGAGGAAGTCAACTTCAATGTGTTCGAAGCCATGAATCACACAAAAGATGGAGGAAAATGTTTTAGGATGGACAAGCTGGAAGAGGTAATGATTAAAGCAAGGAAAAAACTCCATAAGCATGACTCTCTTGAAGCAATCCTCATGAATTGCAAAGATTGAAAGGCAATCATAGAAGAGGAAAACTTCAATAAAAAGGAAGCCTACTTAAACAAACTAGACATCCAAAAACCTCTTCAAGAAGAAGTGGTAGATGCAGTGCCCACACCAAAACTTGAACTAAAAGTGTTACCAACACATCTCAACTACATATTCTTGGAATCGGTAACAATAAATAAATCTTCATTAACAATAATATTTCATAACTTGAAGAAGACAAACTGATGATTATCCTTAAGAATAATAAGAAAGCAATTAGATGGTCCTTATATAACTTAACATGGATCAATCCTTATTAATGCATGCATATGATATTAATGGAACATGATTTCAAGAAAGTAGCTCAACCTCATAGAAGATTAAACCCTGTCATGAAAGAGATATTGAAAAAGGAGGTGCTAAAGTTGTTAAATGTTGGAATGATTTATCCTATTTCAAACAATGCCCAAGCTCTGTACAAGTTGTCCATAAAAAGGGAGGAATGATTTTCATCAACAATGTGAAAAATGAATTAAGTCCAACAAGGACAGTCACTAGTTGGAGAATGTGCATAAACTACATAAAGCTCAACCAAGCAACCGGGAAGGTTGACTTCCTTTGCCTTTTATGGACTAAATGCTTGAAACACTTGTTGGACAAACCTTCTACTGCTTTTTAGATGGATACTCTAGCTATAACCCAAAAACAATAGATCTAACTGATCAAGAGAAAACTGCATTTACATGTTCATTAAGAATTTTTGCATACAAAAAAAATGCCTATTGGACTATGTAACACATAAATAACTTTTCAAAGATGCATGTTGCACATATTTTCAGACATGGTGGACAAATGCATTGAAGTATTCATGGAAGATTTCTCAGTTTTAGACTCCTCATTTGAAGAATGCCTCATGAATTTAGAAGCCGACCTACATAGGTGTATTGAAACCAATTTGGTGCTGAATTGGGAAAAATGCCACTTTATGATAACAAATATTTTTCAATATGATCGTTTTCTCATTAAGTTGCTTCCTTAGTTGGATAATCTAGACAATTGGAGATTACTTTATTTTCTTGATTGAGTCTAGAAAATATATGTTTAATTGAAAATTGTTTAATTGATTAGTGTACAAATAAATAGATTAAAACAAGTATTACGACAACATAATATAACAACAACACATAGTGATATACCGTTTATAACTTTAATGTTAAAATAATTAAGTCTTAGAGGAACCCATACGTAAAACTCTCATATACATTTTGATTATAACAAAAAGGTGATAAAACATTGAGAAGATCTTAGACACAACATGAAGTAGACAAAGTCTACAAAGAACTCAATGGAACAAAAGGTCATAAAACAATGTGCCAAACGAAGTCTGAACATTTAAGAGCTCAAGATAAATGTATCAGATGATGATGCTAAACGTGTTACACTGCACGCAAGAAAAGCATGACTTATTACAAAGACCAAACGATGATCAAGCAAATGTGACAGACGAAGATAATGCGTTGGACGAACTAGTGTCATAGAAGTTTGCATCCTTAATCCTTTCACTATTACAAATGTTCTAAATGTGTTTTGATTGTGCTAAGTTATACAAATTATATTTGAATCAAAATGCAAATAAAACCTTAGAATGTTTTCAAATGAATTTCAACGAATATATTTTGTGACTATTTTGTCTAATATACTAAAAATATTATGAGCTTAATAGATATATCTTTGAAAAATATAATTTCTGAAAACACAGCTATACTTGATTGACATTTAAATATCTGTTTGGAAATGTTTTCGAAAAACAAAGCACAATTCCATTCAATGCTTTTAAAGGGTTTTTCGAAATAAACTACGATAAATAAATTCAAGAGAAAGTGAGAAAGATTTAATCCAAACTTGAATATATTGATTATGTATTTTGAATTAATATATATTGATAATTCACTTAGTATTCGGGGCCCCACCATAACTGTGGTCAATGCCGAAGTCCAAGGACTTGTCGGTACACATGCCCCCAGTCTCGAGCTGTAAATCTGTTCAGCGAAGAGACTAAAGTCCTCGCCCTGCCGACCTACGTGAATTCATGCGACAAGACGTGTACAGGACACCTGAAGTGATGCTTTCCTGTTCCTATCTTAATTTGCGCACACATGTGACTTAACGTTGTTTGTGTTTCCACGTTTACGTTAAAACGTTTCAAAAACGTGTGTTTCATGCACTGTTCCATCACTCAAAACTTCTCTTGTACTATTCATCTTCTTCTTTGAGCGCTCTCGTTTCCTCTGTCGCAAAAATCACAACTTTCGCTCGTCAGCAATCAAAGGTATGATTTTTCTCCATTGATTGCTCTTTATTTCTGATTTTGCGCATTGATCACTTCCTAAGATTGTTTAAACTTTCACATGCTAAGTTTTCTTCTGCTTCTTCTTCGTTCCTCTGTTTTCTGGGTTTTCCTGCGTGGGTAGGATTTTTCTGGGCTTCTTTAGTTTCACACCATAGCCCCCCTTTCTGAACCTTTGCTTTCTTCTTTTCCTTTCTTTTTCTAGCTTCCTTCATCATGGCATGAACGAAAGTCATCGCTAACCCTCCTCCACCTAGCGTCAACTACAAACCCTTATACCCTTGGGCCTCCGATGAGCTCCTTGCTGAAACCTCCACTCTCACCTATATTGCAGACTGGGTAGGGTGTTCATGGGTAGGGTGTTCGGGAGAGAGTGTGACGCCTACATCTCGGTTCGTGCCAACGAAGGTGAACCCTTCTTCTTCTTCTACCGGACTGTCTTTAATCGCATTACGCAACGCCTTCCCTTCAGTAGCTTCGAAAAGGAGTTGCTAACAGAAATAAATGTTGCCACTGCCCAGCTGCATCTGATGGATTTTCAAGGAGCTCTTCTTGGATGTTTATGGAAGATGGTGCGGAAGCTTATGGAAGAGATGAACAAGGTCCTCCTAAGAGGTGTGGTGACCTTGAAGGTGCATGAAGAGTGTGGACATGGGGAGGTTCGGCCAGCCCCTTTGTAGGTGGTGAAAGGAAGATTAAAACCTAGAAGCTAGGCAAGGAGCAAAGTATGGCACTAAATGGGCAGCATGACATTACTCTCATTAATCTTCCAAATACATGAGTCAAGCCCTCTTATTTATAGTGTTTAGAGGGCTGGAAATTCAAAAGAAAATGGAGGGAAATTCAAATGAGAAGCATTTGAATTTGGAGCCAATTCCTAGTCACAAGGGAAGTGTGACTTGGTTTCTATTTTTTGCACCTCCTAAATCTATACCTACACCTTCTTTTGTGTCACATGGAAGGTGTGACTTAGCTTTATACATTTGCACCTCTTATATTCATATCTACACCTCCCTTTATGTTCTACTAAAAATACTCAAAAGTAATTACAAAAGAAAGACATCCAATGATGCTTAGTTTGCCCATATCTTCTATTTGTTGGGCTTAAGTTGAAGCTTCAACTTGTATTTGGGCTTGGGCTTAGGCTTTTTCTATCAAGGGCTTGGGCCTCTTCCATCATCCCCTCCCTCTTGAAAAGGATTTGTCCTCAAATCCAATGCTTCTTCTTCATCATCATTATGTGGATGTATGTGGCTGGATGGTTTCCATCATCCCCTTCTTCTTGAGAGGATCTGTCCTTAGATCTACAGGTTTGATCTCGAACAACAACCTTATTCCTATTTTGAAAACTAGGCTCGTCCTCCAGGATCAAATGTCCATCTTTGTGAGTCATCAAACAAATCAAATGTGTTAGTTTGAGCAGTTGTGTAAACATTAATTTTAGGAAGTTGCCATTCCTTTTGTTTTTCTATTGTTTTTGGCAACTTCTCATAATATTTCTCTATTTGTTGTTGTATTTGTTCTTGAATCCTCTCATGCATTTTCTTAACAAAATCATCTTTTGTAACTCCTTCCTTATGCACAAAGGTATGTGGATTAGGAAGGGGTAATAAATCTAAAGGAGAAAGAGGATTAAGTCCATATACAACTTCAAATGGGAAAATATTGGTAGTTTTGTGAACTGCGCTATGGTATGTATGCTCATCTATATAGTTGTGTTTGTCCTTTATGATTATTCTAGGCATAGTAGAAAGAGCTAGATTTTCAAATGTATTTTGACCATGCTTTTGAGGATGATAAGAATTTAAAGTGTACAACTTAGTTGCAAGTTTTCCCAAGAGAATCCTCAAATCATGGTTTGCGAAATTTGGAGCTCTATCCAACACTATGCTTGAAGATAAACCATGAGGATGTATCACTTCTCCTGAGAAGAGTTTATCCATATCCATGAAAATGGAATCAAAACCTTTTGTTGTTCTAGGAAGCTCTAATATGAAATTTGTGTCTTCCCAAGGATCATTTGCAAAAGGTGAAGGAGTATAGAGTTCTTGAGACATTGCCTAAGGCGTATTTGTAAAACAAGAAATGTATCTAAGGTAATGTCTTTGAACTTCTTTTCTCATGGGGGACAAAAGTTTTCCTTTTAAAAGCGCTAGAGTTTTATCAACTCTAATTTGACCCATGAGTTCTCCTTCATGAAGACTTTCTCTCTTATGTGTAAAGATAGTCTCGTTGTTACAACCATTGTTTATGAGAATTTGTACACTTGGCAATGGTTGTCTCAATAAGACATGGCAAGTTTCTTTAGGCACTACCTCACATAAAAATTTGTTTTTGTAGATGCTTATAGATAACTTGACATTCAATTGGTGATATCCTAGCACATATGAGAAATAATCTACTTTATCTTTATCTATGCAAGCTTCTTTTAAAGACTCTTCTTTTTTGCTTATGCTTGCAAGTGTTCCTTTACAAGAGGTAAGGCTTTGAGGTTGTTCAACAAGACACATATTTTCAAAGGTATTTTTAAATCTTTTGTCTTGTTGAATGACCTTGTGGGAAGGAACACTCTTCTCCCACGCCTTTTGTTTCTCAAGGGTCTTCTCATGCTTTTCTTTTTCTTTTTCTTTAGCTTCCCTTTCGACTTCCTCTCTTTTCTTTTGTATTTTTCTTTCCTTTCTTTCTTTATGGGAAGCAAACAATTTTTCTACCCTCATTTCCCAATCTAGGCAAGCTTCTATATTTTCTTTTCCATGGAAATGGGGTTGGTCTACCCTAACCTCTCTTGGGTTTTCTTGTTCTTTTCTATCTCTTCTATGTCTTCTAGGGGGTGCTTGATAATAATCATTTATTCTAAGGCTTCCCTCCCCAAAAGAATCATGATCTTTAGAGATAGATGCATGAGAAGGTAATTTTTTTAAAATGTGAAACTTCTCATCCTTTGCTTCAGTCAATTCATTAGTTTTAGTCTCATTCTCCAATTGTTTAGATGAAATTGATTGAATATCCTTGGAAAGTTGTTTTAAAAGAGATTTCAAGGATTTCACATAACTTTTAAGAGATTTTGAGGAGTGAGAAGACATGACTAAAGTTTTGTGTATAGAAGTGTTTTACTTTGAGAAAAATTAGGGAAGTTAAAGAAGGTAGTTTTCTAGGTAAGAGAGGTGAGTCACAATGGACTACTTAAATACCAAGTCTTGCCTTAGCCAAAAACTATCCCTCCAAATCTTCACACAAATCTTTCTCTTAGTAAACCACTTAAAACACAATCAAATTGGAGAAAATAAATTTTGAATGTAAGAAACAATGCAAACTATCTAATCAACCAAGCAAATTTAACAAAGCTTTAAACAATACAAGACAATCAATAAGCGTAACTAATTAAAGCAAAGAGATGCAATTAAAAAAACAATTAACACTTGCTAAACTAGATAGTTCTAAACTAATCGGCCCTAGGTGAGGCTTCTTGGACACTTGGAGCCCTTGAAGACACACTCACCGTCTAATTGCGTAATTAAAAAAGTAATTAACAAAAGTTAAGTAGAAAGAAATTAGATGAACTCCCTTTGTTGATCTTTTTTTTTTTTGCTATTGGCACTTCCTTGGTTGTCTTTTCTTTGTTGGGCCTTCCAATGTTTGTGGTGTTTTTGGTAGGTATTTGTTTTCTGCCCTTGCCTTTGTTCCTCTTAGAATTAGGGAATTAATTCTCCAATCCAACACCTATCAAGTAAGCTAGACCTCACTCAAGTCAAATTTCCACTCAAATAAGCACCAATTGAGAATCAATCCACCACCAAATTTAGAGGCCAAGGAATTAAAGCAAGAAACAAATTAATTGGAAAAACAGTAGCACATAAATGGAATTAAATTGTGACAAGTAGAAAGAGTTCCAAAGAAATATTAGACAAGCAAATAAAGGTACTCAAAGAATGGTAGGCACACAAAATGGATCCTAAGAATAGCACTAGAATTGATTTCAAAATAAAAAACAGCACCACTGAAAAATTGTTGTGGGCCAGAGAGCGTGATTTTCCCCGATTTATGCTGAGCTGTCCTTTTAAGATTTTCTTCTGAAAATTTATATGCCTATAATTCAAGATCTTAACTAAATTCTGGCGTTTGTTTCACTCCAAACGCATGAACCATTTTTTTTAATCAATTTTCTAAAATTAGTGTTCAGTTACGCCAACTGTAGCGCCAGATTTGCACACTGTTTTTATAATATTTATCATTTTTTTTCTGTTGACTCTTTTGAACTGATTCTTTTTTTTGTCTTTTCTGTAACACCTCAATCTTGCATAATCCAGAGAATCAAAAATTTTCTATGTGGGAAAATAATTTTCTTAAGCAAAACAGCCAGCATAGAGTTATTCAAAACAGGGGATTCTGTAAAATCTGGAAAAAACAGCAAGATACCAAAAAAAACACAATGGAATTGGTGAAAAGGAATTTGTGTAGATCTAAACACAAATATGAACTCAAGCTAAAAATAAAAGGCACCAAAAGATCAAAAACACAGCAGATTCAAAACAAACATTTAGACCAAAATCAAGAAACAAATAAGCCAAACAAAGTACTACTATGATTTGATGACATTTTGGAAAAACATGACTAGACAAAACACATATAGATTCAGAAATTAAAAGACTCAAAGAGCATAAAATGAACCAAATAAAATTGCAATAAGGACTCAAATACCTAAAATAAAAAACAGCAACACAAAGTGTATGGAATCCTACCAAAAAATTGCACAAAGATTGCTCAAGAACAATTGAACAAGATGCACCGATTGGAATTTCCAAACAGCACACCAATTCAAATCAAAAATTAAAAAAAAAAACAGCAAGACAATATGGAATGCAAAGATGAACAACAAGGAAAATAAGAAGAACTCAAAATGAAAATGACCAAGAACTACTCATCTTTGAAGAACCTATGCTCTGATACCAAATGATGGATTTTCAAGGAGCTCTTCTTGGATGTTTGTGGAAGATGGTGCGGAAGCTTAAGGAAGAGATGAACAAGGTCCTCTTAAGAGGTGTGGTGACCTTGAAGGTGCATGAAGAGTGTGGACATGGGGAGGTTCGGCCAGCCCCTTTGTAGGTGGTGAAAGGAAGATTAAAACCTAGAAGCTAGGCAAGGAGCAAAGTATGGCACCAAATGGGCAGCATAACATTACTCTCATTAATCTTCCAATTACAAGAGCCAAGCCCTCTTATTTATAGTGTTTAGAGGGCTGGAAATTCAAAAGAAAGTGGAGGGAAATTCAAATGAGAAGCATTTGAATTTGGAGCCAATTCCTAGTCACAAGGGAAGTGTGACTTGGTTTCTATTTTTGGCACCTCCTAAATCTATACCTACACCTTCTTTTGTGTCACATGGAAGGTGTGACTTAGCTTTATACATTTGCACCTCTTATATTTATATCTACACCTCCCTTTATGTTATACTAAAAATACTCAAAAGTAATTACAAAAGAAAGACATCCAATGATGCTTAGTTTGCCCATATCTTCTATTTGTTGGGCTTAAGTTGAAGCTTCAACTTGTATTTGGGCTTGGGCTTGGGCTTTTTCTATCAAGGGCTTGGGCCTCTTCCATCAGCATCCCAACAGCTGGGCCTTCATAATGGCCTTCTCCATACTCTGTAATCATTTTGGCCACGCCCCCTCCGTCGACGTCTTCCTTCATTTCTTCGAAGCCAAGAAACCTGGGAAGGCTTCAAGGGGAAGTTCTTTAGGGTGTGTAGCTCTAAACACGACCGCACCTCG
Organism: Phaseolus vulgaris; assembly: GCF_000499845.2. NCBI lineage: Eukaryota > Viridiplantae > Streptophyta > Magnoliopsida > Fabales > Fabaceae > Phaseolus > Phaseolus vulgaris. The sequence continues at coordinate 16,312,781 of NC_023759.2, read as the reverse complement.
TTGGACAGATTCCCCTTGTACTGGGTGGGGGAGTTAAAACTCAAGAAAGTCAAAACCCTTGATGAGCTTTCTTCTGCCCATCGCGAGGTATGCCAAGTGTTAGCCAGCCTGGGGGTGGTTTTCAACACCGCCGAGCTTATAAAGTGCGAGTACGATCCATCCAGACTCGTTAGATACATTGGTATAGAGCCCTGCCTCTAACCTTTTCCTCTTCCCATACCGCTTTGCTTATCTGTTACCTCATACCTTACATATGTGTTGATTTTCTGCTCTTCCTTCATTCACTAAGTTCTTATTTCTCCTTCTTCTGATGTAAGGATGGTGTTAAACGCAGAGAAACGAGAAAGACTAGCTGAGGTTTTAGCCCTTCGTGACGTCGCCGCTGCTGGTGCGGGCGCCTCAACACCCACTGCTCCACCTATCCCCCAAACCGTTCATGCCCCTGCTCCCTCAGCCCCTATTGCCGCAATTCCCTTGGCAACCGTTGGGGCCTCTCCAACTCCAGCCCCCCTTTGAGAAAGGCAAGGGGGGGTAAACATCGCCTTTGATGATGAGGAGCACACCTTGGACGACCCTGTCTTCAAGAGGCACAGGGCAGCTGTGGCGGCTTCCTCTCATTCCACATCAGTTAGTCGTCCTGCCTCATTCAGGGAGCACCCACCAAGCGCCTCGTCCCCCCAAAGCCTTTTCGCGCTCGAGGGTGGGGGTGAAAACGCCCATGAGCCTGTCCCTACGCCTACTCCTGAGCTTCCCCTGATCCTTCAACAAATCCTTAAAGGTTACCAGAAAGGGGCCATGAGAGGCTCCAACGAAAAGGCCGCGCGGGAGAGCTTGGCTCTCAGCCTTGGTCAATTCTTTGCCCAAGCTGACGCCTTCTTCCATGAGGCATAATCTCTACCAGAATCATCGCGTCTGACCTATACACCAAGTTGAAGGGTGTCTCTCGGGTGGTGGACTGAGGCATGGTGTGGTAAGCCCACACTATCCTAGGAACCTCCTCTGCCCATGTTCCTTTATCCTTCTCGAGTCTTCTCTTCAGACTCCTGAGTAGGACTCTGTTGGCGGACTCAACCTGCCCATTTGTCCGGGGTGCTCAACCAATGCGAACACCTGTTTTATTCCGACCTCCGTGCACAGCTTGCCCAGCTGTTGGCTCGCAAACTGTATGCCATTGTCGGAAACTAGACGCCTCGGCACACCAAAGCGACATACTATATTCTTCCACACGAAGTGTTGTATCTTGTGAGCTGTGATTTGCTGATGGAGATCAAGATCAAGAAGAAATAGAGGTCGAAGATCAAGGTCAACAGGAGGTAGAGGCCGAAGTTGAAGAAGCTCAAGGAGACATTAGCTTACCTCAAAGGCTTACTAGGAGCAAGTTTAAAGAATTAGGAAGTAGTGGTAGATTGTTTTCTCTTTTTATATTGTCTTTTGTATAAAAAGTAGAATGTTTAAATATATAGTTTTTAGGAAGGTGCTTAGAGGGAAACATTAGATACCTCTTTTGTAAAACATCTTTAGGATTTAGTTTAGAATTTTCTAGAAGGTGACTCTTCATGATTCACTATAGGCGTTAGCTTAGGGGACTTTTGGTTAGCTTGTGGTGCAAGCTTTGTAAGCTTCATGACCGGCCCTTGCTCCTATAAAATGAGGGCTTGGGTCCTTCAAATAATAGAATTGATTTTAGGAGAAAACTCTAAAAAGCTTTTGGAAAAACTTTTAACCACTTCATGTGCTTATTCTAGGCTTGGTTAGGCATCTAGAATAGATCATGTAGCAAAAGGCAACCTTACACATACACAAGCCTACATACAAGATCATCTAAACCTATTACAAACTTTACAACAAACTAGCTATTTTCTACATCAAACACAAACTAACACTAGGTAGAGAAGAGGCTTCATCCATCTTCAACAATCTCCCCCTGTTTGATGGAGACAAATCCCCTTTGCATAGCATAGTTTGATGGTCACAATCTATATTAGACTAACTGCCAAAACCTGCACAAAATCTTTTAGAGATAAAACCAGAATTGAGCAGTTGTGACTTTTGTGCTACCTCCATGTAGCTTGAGTCAGTACATCAACTTTTATGAGCTTTTTGTGCGCTGTTCTTCTCCCCCTTTGGATTCATCAAACAAAATAAAGCATGGGATAAAAACATACAAGCCATTCATCACAGTTCAAACTATAAATCCAGTATTAAGTTCTATTACAAACCACAATAAAATCAACTAAAAACCAGTGCAGAATAAAGACAAACAGATTAAATCCAAAATGTTCAACAACATATAAAAGCTAAAGACTTAGATATAGGATCACTTGTCATTGTAGTAGAGCTCAGCTAGCTGCACTTGAACTCCTTCAAGTTGGTCATCCAAATGTTGAAACCTGGCGTAAGTCATTTCATAGTGTGCCTTCTGCTCATATGTGAGTGTGTCC
>NC_023759.2:16276054-16300340 GCF_000499845.2 Phaseolus vulgaris | reverse complement strand
ATGCTATTTAAATCCTATTCTACCTAAATACAAAGTATAGAAAATAGTTGGTGCTCAAGTCCAATAATTTGTGCTCTGTTCCTGGTAATCCTCTGAGGCATAATGGGCTATGAATCACTGGCTATGGAATAAGTCTGACTTAGCCCTGGGTCCTGTTTCATGATCCTAGTCATCCTTTTAGAAGGTTGGGTTGGCTTAGTGGATGCTCTATCAGTCAGGGTTTCATGAAAGCTACATCACTAAAAGTGGTAAAACCGGATACCATTAGGTTAAATATCCTAGGAGGTGAAGCAAGGGAGAGCAAACTAAAGTTCACACAAAAACAAGGCAATAAGAGCAACAATTTGGAGTGCATAGAATAGGAATTTATTTTAGTGGATAAAACTTGTTTACCTAATTTTTCATTGTATTTTCTTTGAGCTGTATTTGCTCTAAACTTCTTTACTTAGTGGATTAATATCACGTTTATTTTGGTGAGTGTGTCTTCAAGGTCCAAGGTGCTAAGAAGCCTCACCTAGGAAACAATCTAGCTTAAAGTTTTCTAGTATTAACAATTTTCAATTGTTTTATTGTTATTCATATCTTGTTGTTAATTAGTGTTTTTCATCTTTGTTTGTGCTTTTAAGAATTTGCTTAGAAAAAGGTTTGTGAAGTGTTTTGGGATAGTCTCTGACTAGGAAAGACTTTTTACTTAAGAGATCCTAGTGATCCATCTCCCTCTTTTGGGAAACTACCTATTTCATTGAGCCTATTTTTCGCTTTGGGAGTATTTTTTACACAAGCTTTAATCATTTCTAAACAAACTTCTCATCTTAGTGAAAGTGATTTTAGCTCTCCAAAATTTCTTTTTGGAACAAATGGCTAGAGATCTCCAATCACTTCAACTAATACAATTGCGATGTGAGAATCAAAATATTAAAGAGAAAAAGAAAGAGATTCTCATTTTTCAATTTTTGAGGAAGAGTTGAGAATGATTAAAGAGATGACAATATTAGAAAATATAAAAAGAATCAACCTTCTAAAAGTTCTAGGTCTGGCAACTCTCCTAATAAAGAAGAAAGTCTTAGAATTAATTACTATTATCAACCAACACCTAGAAGATCTAAAAGAGAAAGCCATAAAATTGAAGTCAGAGTTGACTTACCTCACTTTCATGAGAACGAAAATGTTGAAACTTACCTAGATTAGGAGATGAAGGTAGAACAAATTTTACCTATCATCAAGTTAGTGAGGAAAGAAAGTACCACTGACCACTTTAAGCTTTCAAAGCTCTGCTATGTATTGGTGGACGTCCCTAGAGAGTGACGTCACTATAATAAGCCTCCACTTTTATATTGGAATGATCTTAAGAGTGCTCTAAGACACCTCTATATTCCTTCCTATTATAACCGAGAGTTTATGGATAAGCTCAAAAGACTTCTTCCAAAAAATCACAATGTAGAAGAATATAGGAAAAAGATGGAGTTATATATGATGAGGGAAGGGATTAGGGAAGAAAATAATACCACCATATCTAGGTTCTTAAGTGGTCTCAATCTTGAGAAAAGAGACATAGTTGAACTTTTACCTTATAGAGATTTAAATGACTTGATTCAACTTTGCATTAAAGTTGAACAACAAATTTTGACAAAAGAATCAGGTCAAAAAGAAAGTTCATACTTTGTACCTTATGAAAGCAGTGAGTTCCAAAGGAGGTAAAGCATATGAAAGAAACATCTAAATAACCTTCCCAAAACCTATCTAAATATGGGCACATCTCACACACTCGAACTAGAGAAATATGATCTTAAGGGACAAAGATGAATATAATAGCCAAAAAGAAGAAACTAGTAAGAGTGAAGAAAATGAGGATAAAATAAGTGAGAAAACCTATCTTTATGAATTACTCATGATTCAGTGTAGCCCTAACAATCAGTCTAGTTCGCTATTTGATTCACAAAGAGAGAATGTATTTCATACATGTTGTAAAATTTTAGAAAATATTTGTTCTCTTATTGTGAATAGCGGGTCATGCTGTAATTGTTGCAGTACAAGGATGGTTGAAAAGTTAAACCTTCCTATCATTCCCAATGCCAAACCTTATAAGCTTTAAGTGGTTAACTAAAAGAAGGGGAATTGATAATTAATCAGGAAGTGAGCGTTGAGTTATTTGTAGACATATATAAAGATAAAATTTTATGTAATGTAGTGCCTATTGAAACTTGTCATGTCTTATTGGAATGACCACGGTAATTTGCTATGGAATCCATACATAAAGATCGTACCAACAAGATTTCCTTCACACATGAAAAAAATAAATATGTTTTTTTTTTTATCTTTTAACACCTTCTCAGGTCTTAGATGATCAAATAAGATTAAAACAGAAAATAAAAACTGAAAAATTGCTAACTTTTTTAGAACAAAAGGTCGTGTCTAAAGAGTCTAGTAATAAAAATATGGAAAAAGGGAGGAAAAACTTAGAAAAGAAAATTATGTACTCCTCTCTAAAGAAATCTTGTCATAAGTTTCCAAAAATAATAGAAAAACAAAAGGAATGACAACTTAATAAGACTGGTTTTTATACAACTACTGAAACTAACTCATTTGATTTGTTTGATGACTCCAACTCATTTAATCCTGAAGGATGAACATAGTTTTCAAAGCAGGAATAAAGCTGTTAATCGAGATTAACCCTGTAGATCTAAGGATAGATCCTCTCAAGAAGGAGGGATGACGGAAGAGCTCTCAGCCACACATAACCACATAATAAGGAGGATGAAAACCTAGAGTTTGTTTATGGATTTATTTGCAAATATGAGTCTTTTTTATTTATTTTTCTAGGTCCAATCAAGAGGAAAACTATAAGATGAGGGAATGTACAAAACATATCCAAGGAGACATACAACTCATCAAAACATAAACTAGAGTTTTCGTCAGAAGGACACAAGAAGACTGAATTTCGACTAACTAGTCAACATTATTTTGGGCCAAACTTTAGCTTAAATAAATTGTATAAATTTTTTTAGGATTTCATGGACCATGTATTGGGCATAGTAGCATAAAATAATTGTTCTAAATATTTGGACCAAGTAGCATAGGTTTTTGGGCTTGTATTTGGGCCAATTATATAATAGGTCTAGCTAGGGTAACAATTGGGTTTCATTGAGCCCAATGTAACCCTAGAACATCTAGGGTATAATATAGGATGAAAATTGCATTGGCAAGGAGTACATGGACATCCACATGGCAGCTTAGGAGTGGAGAGGATTTAGCATGGAAGGTGTGAGCTAAACATGGAAAGCATGGGTCCACATGACACCTTCTCATTAGAGAGTTTTATTTTGAATTTTCAAATTTTGCCTCTAATATATTCAACCCTCTCTCCTATAAATTGAGGTATTTGGCTAATGAAAAGGAAGATCATATATGAGTGTTATGCTGCCAAATTGCAAGTTTAAGCACTCTCTTGTCTAAACCTCTTTAGGAAATACATCTTTTGTCTCATTTTCCACCTCTTCTGATATGAGTTGATTTTAGATGATTCCATTTTAAATATGAAAATTGACTTAGGATTGAGATTTTTATCAATTATATGGTGAGAACCCAAGAAGATCCCCACTGGACACGAACTTAACCAAATGGTTAAGTAAGTGTGAAGGTTCACTTCTAGAGGGCAAAGGAAAAATACAAGTATATGGTGATTGATGATGAATGGCGGAATTTAAATGAACATGGAAGGAAACATATAAGCATGATGGAAACCAAATTGACAATGGAGGAAAATAAGAACATAAGAACACAAAGATAAATGGAGTAATGGAAAAATGGAAGAGATGAAGGAAAGTAAATGCTTATGTGATGGATAGAGAATAGATCACGCCACTTGGAGTGTTGTTTTACTCCAAGATAAGTGTTGATGGCCGCCACTTGATACTTCTCAAATCACTCAAGATGAGACCTAAAGCTAAGAGGAAACAAGCGTCACAAACACCTCACACAAATTGTGCAGAGTAACTTTTTTATTCAAATTCAACATGTAAAATACAAGGAGTATGACACCCTATTTATAGGAGATGGTGCCTTGGAAAAGAAGCAAGGGTAGGATGGGAAACCTAAAAATGGGGTTGCCTTTAGGGTTTGACTAAGTCAAAACCACACCTTAGGCTTGTTCTTCTATAAACTAGGTCAAAAACAAGCTAAAGTGATAAGCACACCTCCCCTATTATGCTATATGAACCTACTCTGGCCTATCTTGCTATTTGGACCCCTAGAGTGAGCCCAATTTATTTACAACTTGATTAATTCTTAAGAAGACTAGCGGGAAGAACATTAGATGCTCTGGTTTTTGTCCAGTTCTCCCTCTGGTGAGGTCTGCTAGATCCTTGGTGAGGTCTTCACTTGAATGTTGAGATGAATTCTCATAGTGTGAATGGTAATGTGTATCCTTGGTCATTTCCTTGTTAGCTTGGTTTGTATCATCTTCCAAGTGATATGGTCGAACCAATCACTCTCCACACTCTTTATGGAAACTCCAAGAAATCCATAGCTTCAATAGAGCTCTCATTGACACATTACTTCCATTAGCTTATTCTAACTCTCACCAAAATTCAAAGAGAAACTCATTTCGGAGGAAGGAGATGCACTTTTTGTGTTGATAGTGTAGTCTTTTTAGGTTTTATAGTAAACAAAAATGGGGTTCATGTTGACCCTGAGAAAGTCAAAGCCATCTAAGAGTGGCCAATACCGCAGAATGTAGGAGATGTTAGGAGCTTTCATGGATTAGCAAGTTTCTATAGAAGATTTGTTCCCAACTTCTCTAGTCTAGCTTCACCACTCAATGAGTTGGTGAAGAAAGACACTCCATTTTATTGAATTGAGAAACATGAGCAAGACTTTCAAAGGTTAAAAGCTCAACTCACTAATGCACCCATTCTAGCTTTGCCAAACTTTTCAAACACTTTTGAGCAAAAGTGTAATGCATTAGAAGTAGGCATAGGTTCAATGTTATTGTAGGGTGGGCACTCAATTGCATATTTTAGTGAAAAATTACATGGTGCAACCCTCAATTACCCTACCTATGATAAAGAGCTCTATGCACTTATGAGGGCCCTGTAGACTTGGGAACACTATTTGGTTTCAAAATAATTTTCATTCATAGTGATCATGAATCTTTAAAATATCTCAAGGGTCAACATAAGTTGAACAAATGCCATGCAAAATGGATGGAATTTCTAGAGCAATATCCATATGTTATCTAACACAAGAAGGGCAATACAAACATTGCAGCATATGCTCTATCTTAGAGACATGCCCTCTTTTCTAAACTTGGAGCCTAAATTCTTGGATTTAAAAACATTCTTGAGCTTTATGAGAATGATCAAGATTTTGCATCCACCTTTCCTAACTGCAAACATAGAGCACAAGGAGGTTTTTTACATTTCTGAGGGGTATTTGTTTAAAAAATTAAAACTTTGTATACCTCAAGGAACATATAGAAGACTCCTCATTAAAGAATCACATGAAGGAGGTCTCATGGGTCATTTTGGAGTTGATAAACTCTAGAGCGTTTAAAAGGAAAATTCTTTTGGCCCTATGTGAGAAAATAAGTTCAAAGACATTGTCATAGATGTATCTCATGTTTAAAAGCTAAGTCTAAGACAATGCCTCATGGACTTTATACTCCTTTACCTCTTGCTTGTGCTCCATGGGAAGACATTGACATGGATTTCATTTTAGGGATTCCTAGGACACAAAGAGGATTTGATTGCATCTTTATGGTAGTGGATAGGTTTAACAAGATGGCTCATTTCATACCCTGCCATAAATTGGATAATGCTAACAATATCTCTAAAGTCTTCTTTAGAGAAGTGGTAAGGCTTCATGGTCCACCTAAAGCCATAGTTTAGAATAGAGATCCAAAATTTGTTAGCCATTTCTGGAGAAATTTTCGGGAAAGGCTAGGAACTAAGTTGCCCTTTTCAACCTCTTGTCATCCTCACACAAATATTGTAAATAGATCTCTATCAAATATGCTTAGGTAGGTCATGAAAGGAAACCACAAATCTTGGATGAGTACCTTCCTCACATAGAGTTTGCATACAATAGAGTGGTCTATAAGACTACTAATATTTCTCCATTTGAGGATGTATATGGTTTTAATCCTCATACTCCTTTGTATTTTTTACCTTTGCCTAATCCACATGAATTTGTGCATAAGGAATGGGTAACAAAAGTTGAATTTGTTAAGAAATTATAGAAACAAACTGATAAATACATCAAACATAATAATAAGGGGGAAGAGAGAGATAGTTTTTAAAGAAGCAGATTGAGTTTGGATGCATCTTAGAAATGATAGATTCCCTAGTCAGTGGAAGTCTAAGCTTAGTCCTCGAGGATATGGTCCTTTCCAAGTCCTCTCAAGAGAGACAATAATAATGCATATTAGTTGGATCTACGTGAAGAATATTAAGTACATGCTACTTTTAATGTTATAGATCTAACACATTTTGCAAGTAGAACAAATGATGAGCAGAGACATTTGATATGAGGACAAATCCTCTTCAAGGGGGAGCAGATGATGTTAGAGGCTTTAGCTCAATACCAACCACTAGAGCTATGACAAGGATAACACAAGAAGATAGTGACTCTACTGCTAATGACAAAGACACTCTCTTATATATGTCCAAAGTGTCATAACCTAGTGTAAATTCTAGAGTAGGATTTAAATTTTCTTGCTTAAAATTAGAGTATGATTTTTGCTTTAATTAAACTAGAGTTAAGGTTAGGTTTCTAAAACTACCTAGGGTGTAATTGGGTTTAAATGCAGCCCACATTTAACCCTAGGTCAGTCATTTGACCTAATTAGGTCACATGATGCAAACTTGAACATGTTTGCCTTGTGACTTCTTTGGGCACTTAATTCAAACAATTTAGTTTTGTATTTTCCCACCACTTTTTGTAACCCTTGGCCGACCTCTTTCACCTATAAAAGGAGATGCTTGGTTCATGATTTACTAGATTAAATATTAGTGTTATGCTTCCAAATTGCAAGCGTAAGCACTCTCTTGTATAAACTTCTCTAGGATAGACATCTTTGGTCTCACTTTCCACCTCTTCCAAGTGATATGACCAAACCAATCACTCTCCACACTCTTCATGGCAACTCCAAGGAATCCATAACTCCAATGGAGCTCTCCTTGACACATTACTTCCAATAGCTTCCGCCAACTCTTACCAAAATTCAAAGAAAACCCATTTTGGATGAAGGAGGTGCTATCATTCGGTATCTAGAGCTTTGGTTCTTCAAGAGCTAAGTATCTTCTTCTCTTAATTCCATGTTGTTCATTTGATGTTCTTAAGTGTCTTGTTGTTTCAATTCCATTTTACTAATCATCTCATGATATCTGTGCTAATTAAATCTTGAACCATCCATTTTAATTTTTGTAGGAATTCAATTTAGTATACCGTATTGCTTTTACTTTTATTTGAGTTTTATCACAATTTTATTCGGTACATTTAATTTTTAATTGAGTCATTTTCATTTTGAAATCAAGTTCAAGTAATGTCTAGTCACGTTCTTCCTAAATTTGTCATTAAATCTGTGTGGTGCCTTTTCTAATTGATTTTGGTTGTTTGCTTTAATTTGAGTCTTAATTCTAATATGAATTTGAGCTTTGGTGCATTTTCTTTCTTATATATTTAAGTTTTATACTTGTTGTTAGTTCCATACAAGTTCCAAATTCAATAAATTCTATTGTCTTGAGTTTTCATTTATGTTTTTGAAATTCAAATAGGTTACTCTATTTTCCATAATTTTGTGCTGGCTGAAAAAGTTTATCATAATTTTAATTAATGGTAAAAATAATATGAAACTCTGGAATGGAGTACTTTGAGGTGTTGAGAAAAGTGAAAAAAAACAATTACATCAAAATTCAAAATAGAAAAAAAAATGACAAATGAAAAACGAACTGAGTGTAATTGGCTCAACAAATTTGAATTGAGGAGCCAATTTGAAAAAAATATTGCAATTAATTGGAAAATTATTTTGTGAAATTCCAGTGCCAATATTCAACTTATACATTGAAGTTTCAGTGGTTAAAATTTCAAAGTTTGAATTCAAATATTTTGTTCAGCATAAATTCGACAAGTTGTGAAAAAATTCTTACAAAAAATTTGTATGGTGTTATTCATCTATTCTAGAAGCTTTCTTTAGGATTCCTTTAGCATGCTAGCTTTTCTTCGCGATTCTTAATTTTTTGTTTGTCAATTTTATTGTCTACTCATTTGAAGTCATGTTTATCATAAACTCTCTTTGAAGTAGTCGTTAAATTTTAAATTGAGCTTTTGTTGCTTTGAATTGTTTGACCTTTATTTGTGGAAGTAGCCAAATCCACTGGAGCTATGGATTCCTTGGAGTTGTCATGAAGAGTTTGGAGAGTGATTGGTTTGGCCATATCACTTGGAAGAGGTGGAAAATGAGACCAAAGATGTCTATCATAAAGAGGTTTAGACAAGAGAGTGCTTAGGCTTGTAATTTGGCAGCATGACACTCATATTTGATCTTCCTTTTCATGAGCCAAACCCCTCAATTTATAGGAGAGGGCTGAACATTTTGGAGCCAAAATTTGAAAATTCAAAATAAAATTCTCCAATGAGAAGGTGTCATGTGGACTCATGCTTTCCATGTTTAACTCACACCTTCCATGCTAAATCCTTTCCACTCCTAGGTTATCATGTGGACGTCCATGTACTCCTTGCCAAGGTAATTTTCATCCTATAATATACCTTAGACGTTCTAGGGTTACATTGGGCTCAAAGAAGCCCAATTGTTATCCTAAATAGTCACTTTAAACCCGAACTATACCTATTCTACTATTGGTGTAACACCCCATAATTTACATGTAACTATTACAATAAAAGTTCTACCAGTTTCTATACAAACTTGGAGTTTTTCAAAATATTCCTAATACATGATTAGGATTTATAGAAATAAAAATATTTACATATCCATAGCTCAAAATAAAACTTTGAAACCTCTAAGGCTCTTCTGCACCTATATGGTCATCTGCTCATGTACATTGTACAGTCATCGCAGTTCAAACACAGCAAGAAAAGCAAGGGTAAGCTAATGCAAAGAAAATCCATGACATAATTCATGGAAATAGAACCAATTTAGACTAATAATTTATAAACATTTCTTTAAATGATTTCATGTAAAATTTCAATAGCAATTCCATCATTCATATAGACCACACATGGATCTATTTTCAATCACAATCATTGGATTTCATTTCAATCTCACTTCATCTTCCGGAAGACTCATTAAGTATGCCTCTACTAGAGACTAACACCTGATCCAAAGATTATTAGCGAATCCAATAAAAAGGATCAGAGTAAGTTCAAACATCCAATACCGAGTGTCTACAGTGGGACCCGGTGTGTATGAACTCCCTCTCAGCTTCTCACCACCTAATATCTTAGTCTACATGACTTAGATCACCAGTGAAGCCAGAGGATCTCCGTTAAACATAGGCTTTTCATACTTAATGTACCATCAAATAACAACTCATACATTATCCCAAATGTATGACGTCAATTTCATACAATTTTCATCATACAATATCATTCAAAACGCAATCCACAATATTCAAAATCTTATTTAACAGAAAAAAAACAACACTTAAATACTAAACCATCAAAATCTAATATTTTTACTAGTTTAAATAATATATAAACAAACAACACAATATATAAACACACAACATCCCTGCAAGAGAAATTGAATATTGGTACCACGTCCCCTTCGCATTCAGATCTTCTATCCTAGGGTGCTATTAAAAAATTAAATTTAGCTTCCCTTACCTCAATTGCTTGCTTTCCAAGCAACTTTTAGAATTTTATTCCCCACAGTCTGGATAAACTTCAAGATTTACGAGCCTAATGCAAATTATCCAAACATAACAAAAATTCAGTATATAGTAAAATAAGTTGAGAGGGTTAAACTTCTCAACTGACCCCACCAATATTGATGACTAAATCCTAAGGAAAAACAGAGAACAAAGGATATTTAGAATAAAAAGGAACTTACTCTGTTTAAAAATCTAATCGGGTAGAAATGTTCCTTAATTCGCCTGCTACAACGTGGTATGATCAGATTCTAAAATAGATGAAGATTGGGAGAGAAAATTAAGAGAGAGGGAGAGAAGAGAATATGGAGAGAGAGAGAGAGTGAAAGAAGAAAATGGCACTGTGAGGGGGTGCGACTTCTGTTTTTGTTTTTAAGAAAAGTTACGTTGTTACAATTGGCCCAAATACAAGCTCAAAAACCTATGCTACTTGACCCAAATATTTGGTTCAATTATGTTATGCTACTAGGCCTAATACATGACCCATGAAATCCTAAACAACTTTATACAATTTATTTAAGGTAAAGTTTGACCCAAAAATAATGTTGAGTCCGTCGAAACTTAGTCTTCTTGTGTTTTTCTTACAAAAGCTCTAGTTTATATTTTGATGAGATGAATTTTTCTTCGATATGCTTTGTACATTTCTTCAATTAGGCTAAAAAAATAAAGCTACTATCCTTATAAGTTTTCTTTTTCTAAATTGTTTAGAATTATGTTTATTAAGAAAAATGTTTAAATTTTTAATGTTGATATTTTTTAAGTAATATCTTTCAGGAAATCATACTAGAGTAATGTTTGTTAAATATAATTTTTTCTTATATTTATATAAGTGGAAGTATTATTTATTTGTGATTACATGTCTCTGTCATGATTTTCAGAGAACTCCATTATGATGGCCATAAAAGTGAATATATACACATTAAAAGATAAAATAATGTACACAAATCCATTTTGAATTGTCCCACATCGCATTCAGCAATAAGCAGCACCTTTCTTTTTATATCTTTTTGTTCCTTAAATTAAAATAATATTAAAATTGTATTGACGACAAACGAGTCCTTATTTTTCCACGCGCGTATTTAATTGATGTAAATATATTAATGTTGATGGTTGACTAATAATAATTGAAGTAGATAAGATGCCAACAAAATTAAATGTATGAAAACATCGTACGGTAAACGCGCGTGAAGTTTGCTGCAATTCAATCAGGCAAACGTTATAAAAAATTTAAATTATTATGTAAGTTTAAATTTATACACAAATTAATTTATAAATTATTTCGTATAATAGTTTTCAAATTTTTTTTATACTTATATCATAATATTTATAAAAAAGTTATATTGGTAGTATGTAATTGATATTTAATGTTATTGTATATATTTGGTCAGAAATTTGATTTTTTTTAAATAAAAAAATATGAGATTGAAATTCTAAAAATAATTTAAATTTGAAAATTTCTTTTTAAACCGATTTTTGTTGATTTTTGTTTAATTCTTGTAAATTAGAGGAATTCTTGTTCGAGTATGAACATCTTGATTTTTTTGACATATTGTTGAATGATTACTTTTTAGTTAATGTTGATTAAGGTTTTTTTTAATTAATGATGGTAAGAATTATTATTTTTATTTAAATTGTTATGATTACTTTTTTCCTTGTAGATTGTTATTATTTCTCGTTCTATACTAATAGAGATGTTTTTTCATAAATATCGATGATACTACCTTTTAGCCGTTGTGTACTAACTTTTTTATTTGATGTCGATTTTCTTTCATTTATTTTCGCGGCGATTATACTTTTATCATTGATATCAATTTTATTCTCTCTATCAACAATTTTTTTTATTTAAAATACATTTATATATTTGATGGTAATTAAAATGCTTTATTTAAATAAAAAAAATAATAGATTTAAACTGTTTTAATCAAACAAAGCATTTCAAAATAAAACAATTTAAATTTCATATATTTAATCTTTAGAAATTGGAAAATTCTATTAGGGAAGTAGGGGTTGATAATCACACAATGAAGACCTAGAGTCTCTTAATAGATTTATTTGCAAATATGAGTTTAATTGAACTTTTGTTTAACTTTGTAGATCCAATCAAGAGGATAATTCTAGGATGAAGAAATATACAAAGCATATTCGAGAAGACTTCCAACTCATCAAAACATGAATTATAGCTTTGGTAAGAAGAGTACTAAAAGATTGAGTTTTGATTGACTAGTCAACATTATTTTTGGGTCAAGCTTTAGCTTAAATAAATTGTATAAAGTTGTTTAGGATTTCATGGGCCATGTATTGAGCCTAGTAGCATAAAATAATTGGACCAAATATTTGAGCAAAGTAGCATAGGTTTTTGGGCTTGTATTTGGGCTAATAGTAAAATATGTCTAGTTACAATTAAAAGTGACTAGTTAGGGTAACAATTGGATTTCTTTGAGCCCAATGTAACCCTAAAATGTCTAGGATATGATAGAGGACGAAAATTACTTCGGTAAGGAGCACATGAACGTCCACATGGCAACTTAGGAGTGGAGAGAGTTTAGCACGGAAAGTGTGAGCTAAACATGGAAAACACAAATCCACATGGCACCTTCTCATTAGAGAGGTTTTTTTTTGAATTTTCAAATTTTGGCTCCAAATTATTCAACCCTTTCTCCTATAAATTGAGGTGCTTAGCTCATGAAAGATATATCAAAGATATGAGTGTTATGTTGCCAAATTGCAAGTCTAAGCACTCTCTTGTCTAGCCTATTTAGGATAGACATCTTTGGTCTTATTTTCCACCTTTTCCAAGTGATATGAACAAACCAATCACTCTCCACAATCTTCATGGCAACTCCAAGGAACCCATAGCTCCAATGGAGCCATCCTTGACACATTACTTCCAATAACTTCCGTCAAATCTCACTGAAAGTCTAAAGAACAACTTATTCGGATGATGGAGATACTATCATTTAGTATCTAGAGCTTTTGTTCTTTAAGAGCTAAGTATCTTCTTCTCATAATTTTTTTCTTCATAATTCCAGGTCCTTCATTTGATGTTCTTGAGTGTCTTGTTGTTTCAATTCCATTTTATTAATTGTCTAATGATATTTGTGCTAATTTCATTCGGTTCAAATGATTTGTGTTCTTGAACCATCCATTTTAATTTTTAGGAATTCTATTGAGTATATTGTGTTGCTTTTACAATTTGTTGAGTTTTATTGCAATTTTTTTCGATACATTTCATTTTATTTGAATAGTTTTCATTTTAAAATCAAATTCAAGTAATGTCAAGTCATGTTCTTCCTAACTTTATCATTAAGTACGTTTGGTTTCTTTGCTAATTGATTTTGATTGTTTGATTTAATTTGAGTCTTAATTCTAATATGAATTTGAGCAAGTAAAGGTAAAGCAAATTAAAAAGCAACAAAAGTTTCCATTTGAATAAAGGACTACTTCAAAAGGAATTTTAATATTGACATACAAAATTGAGTAAGAATAAAATGACAAACTGAAATTAAGGTACTGAAACAATGGTTGGCACACAAAATTAGAACCTAAAATTGGATTTAGAATGGATTAACAAAATCAAAATTACCAAAGAATTGAAAGCAAAAACACTAATACACTTGCATGATATATCTTGAAATTTGTAATTGGTTTCAGCTACTGAAATTTTTATAATAGAAAATATAATCAAATAATTGATGAATGGCACTGAAATCTTGTTAAAACACCAAAACAATTAATTTTCATAATTCTGGAAAGTTTTATGCTCACTTTATGGTGTAAGGTGCATCTCACATGTTTTCGTATTTGATTTATATTTTTTTTCTATTTTGAATTTTGATGTACTTTCTTTTTCTTCTATTTTCTAGCACTTCAATGTACTTAAATACAAAATTTAAGAATTTTTTTGTTAATGAAACAAATTGTGACAATTAATTTTCAGTCACAATTCAAATACAGAAATTTGCCACATAAACTCAAGACACAAGGGAAATTCTAACTATAAGAACTTGTTACTAAACTAATTAACAAGTAATGAACTCAAATACAGAAATTAAAAGCAATTCAAAGGAACAAAAATCTGCAAAACATCTTCATATTTTCTTGAAACAAAGCAAGAAATTAAAAATTGAACAAAAGTACTACTAAGAATTGTTGACATATATGGATTAACATGACTTGGCATGACTGGAATTGTATTCAAAAATTAAAATGACTCAAACACAATTGATTAACCAATCAATTAAAATATTCTTAAAGCAAAACACACAAAAGCTTCACGGTTTACACAAAAGAGTTCCTAAATTTAAGATTTGTTTTTTATCAACAATAAAAAATAAGTAAATAAGAATCACTTCGGGGGTGGTTCAACCCTTATACAAAATTGTACAATAACCATCTTCTAACTAAAACTGCCTATTAGACTAACAAAAACACTAACCACACTAAAAAAAGCTTAAAATACATCAAGATACCATCCTCATACACATCAAAGGTTCCAAACACCAATTAGAATAAGAAAACGAAACAGAACGAGATTTTAGAGAAATCCAAGACCAAACCTTTACTTGCACCATTGCAAACACTTCTGACACATCAGTCACTCCCCTTTTGAAGATGATAAAATTCATGTGGTTCCAGATTTCACTCACTACCCCAACCCAAATTGTACCCCACACATCATTAACCGAATCTGAAGACTGACTCATCCTGAACTGAACAAAGTTTGACATAGGATCAATGTGAGACACGAACGACACTCCAAGCTACTTAAAGCAAAAACTCCGAACACGCCAAGCAAAACTGCAATCGAAAAACAAATGGCGGTAAGACTTTTCCTCATTCCCACACAAACAACACAATGAATTTTGAACCACCACCCCTCACCTTTCCAAATTGACCCTAGTAGCAATCTTATTCTCCAGCACCCTCCAAGCAGTAAATAAAGCAGAAGGCACGAATTTACACCTCCACAACTTACTGAATACCAAAGAAAATTCTACCCTACGATCCCTCCTAACCTGAATATAGGCATAGTTAGTTGAATACGTCTGAAGTCCCCCAACCTTCCAAACCCAACTATCCGCCTCTCCCAAAATCAACTTAACATCTTGGAAAACCTAAAACAACTGATTCACAAAAGGCTTCTCCCAGTCGAAAAAATGTCTTCGCCAGTCTAAATGACAAACCCAGACACCATTAGTCCAAGACCCAAGCTCTGCCAACTTTGCAACTTTGGTCGAACAGAGAGAGAATAGTCTCGGAAAGACTCTCTTCAACGGACCACAACCCAGCCAACTATCCTCCCATAAAGAAATATTCTTTCCATCACCAACTTTCCACTTGAAACCATCTTCAAAACTTCTTCCCCAATCCTCTGAAACTCACACCTCTTTCAAATCTTTCCATCAAAGAGAGCTCCTACGACTTTTTCCTTCCTCTCTCAAACTTCTCCAACCACCATATTTAGAAACAAGCACCTCCTTCCATAGACCACCCTTATCCGAACCCAACCTCCAAATCCATTTACCTAACAAAGCCAAGTTAAAAATCTTTAGACCGATAATACCAAGCCCCCCAATATCGCAAGGCTCACATACCATTTTTCCAAGAAGACCAAGCGATCTTCCTTCCTTCAGAACCCCACCCCCAAAGAAAATTCCTTTAAATCCTAACTAACTTATCTGCCACCCCTTAAGGCAATTTGAATAAAGACATATAAAATAACGAAATAGATGAAAGAACATACTTGATCAAACAAATCCTCCCAGTCATCGACAAACACTTGCCTTTCCACCTACTTAGCCTAGCCTGAACTTTCTCTATCACCCCATTCCAAAAGGCACCACGCTTATGACGCCCTCCTACTGGCAACCCCAAGTAAACGAAAGGAGAAACCATCACGTCGTAGTTAAGGATAACTGCAAAACGCTGAAGCGAAATTTGATCCAACCCCGTCCTGCCAATTCTACTTTTCAAAAAATTCACCCTAAGCCCAAAAGAAAGCTCGAAGCATTGCAAAATCCCCTTAATATTGAAAACACTTTTGGTGTTAGCTTCATAAAAGAATAGAGTATCATCTGTATATTGTAACATACTTACCTTCACTTTAGCCCTTCCAACCTCCAAACTGTCTATCAAATTCTTCTCTTCTGCCATCCTCGACACCCCGACCAACCCTTCTGCCACAATAAGAAAGAGAAATGTAGCTAGCAGGTCACCTTGACGAAGTCCCTTCCTAGGAATGAACTCCCTAATTGGATTACCGTTCACAAGTACTGAAACATAAGCTGATTCTAAACAACCCTTTATCCATCGGATCCAAAGATCACAGAAATCCAACCTTCCTAGCATATAATAAATAAACTCCCAACTAACCGAGTCATACGCCTACTCATAGTCAACTTTGAAGAAAACACAATTCTTCCTCTTTCTTTTATATTCTTCCAAAACCTCATTAGCTACTAACACATTGTCCAACAAACCCCTTCCTTCAAGGAAAGCCGATTGTCTAACGTCAATAACTTTACCGATCACCTTTTTCAAGCATAAAGACAACACTTAATAGATGATTTTATACAAGCAACCTACTAACGAAATGGGTCTAAACTCGCCAAGCTGCTGAGGATTTTCTACTTTTGGTATAAAACACAGGAACAAAACATTTGAACATCTGGGCCAATGACAATTAACCGTAAAATCCTTCACCACCAACACCACATCCTTTTTAATGACATCGCAACAAAATTTTAAAAAACCAAAATTAAAACCATCAGGACCAGGACTCTTTGAACTGTCACAACTCCAAACTGTTGCCCTAATCTCTTCTTCAGAAAAATCACCAATCAACAATTCATTGTCAGTTTTCGAAAGGGAACTAAACCTAACATTGTCCGGTCTAACCTGACAAGCTTCGTTCCTAGCAAACCAGACTTCAAAGAAATCTCGAACCTTGTCCTTGATCACATCCTTATCCTTGCACCACCTACCGTTAAAAAAACCCCATGCAACTGATTCCTTACCCTTCTCCAGTTTATAGACAAGTGAAAATTTTTTGTATTAAGATCCCCCTGTTTCAACCACCTTTGCCTAGCTTTCTAAAACATAATAGCCTCTTGCTTAAACACAGCTTTATTAAATTCAGCTAAGAGAGACTTTCTTTCTTCCCATTCTAACTCTTCTAAACCTCGATCATCATCTCGTGCGTCTAATCATCAATCCTTTTTTGCACTTCCTTACTGGGAAGGTTGACATCCCTGAAGACTTATTTGTTCCATACTTTTAAATCTGCTTTTAGCTTTTTCAATATTTCTTTGAAAATGTATATCCCACCTCCTAAAACCTCATAGGTGGACCATCTCAAACTCACTAACTCTTTAAATCTGCTATCTCTTTGCCAAACATCTAAACTCCTAAAAGGTTTCGAGCCCCAGTTGACGAACACCTCTTTAAGTATAACTACACAATGGTCGGAGATTGATCTGTTTAATACGAACTGTTGGCAATGTGGCCAAGTTTCCAACCACTCCTTTGAAACTAGAACCTTGTCAATTCTGCTCTTCACCATTTCATTGGGCTTATGCCAAGTAAACTTCCTGCCTACCAACGGGATATCAACCAATTCTGATTTTTCAATAAAATCATTAAAGCCTTTTATTTCTCTAGAATAGTTTGACACCGAAATCAAACTCTTCCTCTCCTTTTTTCGTATAATAGAATTAAAATCTCCAAGAATACACCATGCCTTTGACAGTTGATTCAACCTGAAACTGTTAATCTCTTTCCACACCTCTTTCTTTTCCCGTAAAGAGCCAGAGCAATATACATTCACTATTGTTACATGTACCTCATTACCAACCTTCCAAAAACCATCAATAACAGAGAAGTTCCTTATGTTTACAAAACTAAACATCTAGAACGCCTTATTACTCCACATCGTAAGAACCCCACCAACACTGTTTATAACTTTGTTTTCAACCTAATCTACTTCGTTAGTCCCCCAAAGGAGACAAACCTTCTCCTTGCTAAAATCAGAGCACCTTGTCTCTTGTAAGCACATCATATCCGTTTGTTCCTTACTAATCAGCTTTCTTAAGTAATTTCTTTTTATGGTGTCTCCTATCCTCTGACATTCAAACTAATTATCTCATTGAAAAACTTACTACTCTCCCCCATCGACTTCCTCGTATTGCCACTGACCCGATTAGTCAAAGAATGTAAACTATTTATGATTGCGCCTTCTCGTCCGGGAAAAGAAAATCATGCTTCTTTACCAACACATCAAACACTAGAAACTCGTTCTTTTCATTCTTCACCCAATAAATTCTATTACAATTCTCAATTGCGTTGTCTGACGTGAAAAGAGAATCAATCCTAGTACCTGGTTGTTGAAAAAAAAAAAGCTTGGTCCACCTGCACATCCACCAAATTACTGTCTTTGAACAAAATATATGTAGTTTCAAGCATACCTTCAATAAAACCTTTCACCATCCTTGAAGCTATACACGGGGAACGATTACCTGGGTTTGTCCCCATGATACTGGCTACTTCCTTCACCTTCACCCACTCTGTCCCAAGGACTTACAACCCGTTCTCCTCCTTACCTAAATTCACCTTTGAGGGGTTTGTCTGTCCTCTTCCCTTCCAACAACAACAGGTCACCAACATGAGCCTCCTCCTGTAAGAAAACCGTACCCTACTCACAAACACTAGCTTCAACAAGACCACAACCTTCCCTCCTTGAGCTCTCGTCCTCCTCTAACCCTTCACAAACTGCCGAAGCCACCCCTAAGCCCGAAACCACCCCTACCAGAGGGGTTACAACTCCTCGCTCAACTCTCACAGACACCGGTGCATCCTCCTCTGGTCAGCACACCCCTTCCGTCTAGCTTCTCGTTCCCAGAGACACTCTGCCAACAATGTTAGGAGATGTAACATGCTCCACCACGATTTTGTTAGGACCACCTGCAACATGGTAT
Organism: Phaseolus vulgaris; assembly: GCF_000499845.2. Taxonomy (NCBI): domain Eukaryota; kingdom Viridiplantae; phylum Streptophyta; class Magnoliopsida; order Fabales; family Fabaceae; genus Phaseolus; species Phaseolus vulgaris. The sequence goes on along the minus strand of NC_023759.2, from coordinate 16,281,484 downwards.
GGACATGCAACATCACCTTTACCTACCACCCTTACACCAGAATGTTCCAGCTCGTCAATAATTGGACCCGACCCTAGTGAATCTCCCATCCAACTCATGTTTCCCACGTGGCCAAGTAAAGCCCATCAAGAGAAGTCTCATTAATTGCGTCCAGCTGAGTGCTTATTGACTTCGTCTTTAAAACTTGAAGATTATTTGCATGCGCCTCTAGTGTAAAGGAAGCTCCTCATTAAAAGCTAAAGTTCCACTATGAGACTTCCATGTGGACATCCATGTGCTCCTTTTCAAGGTAATTTTCGTCCTATATTATACTCTAGACGTTCTAGGGTTAAATTGGGTTCAAAGAAGCCCAATTGTAACCCTGACACTTCTAACCCTAACTAGACCTATTCTACAATTGGCTAAATACAAGCCCCAAAACCTATGCTACTTGGCCTAAATATTTGGTCCAATTATTTTATGCTACTAGGCCCAATACATGGCCTTTGAAACCCTAAACAACTTTTGTATACAATTTATTTAAGCTTAAACTTGGCTAAAAATTAATGTTCACTAGTGAGTCGAAACTCAGTCTTCTTCTATACTTCTGGCCAAAGCTCTAGTTTATGTTTTGATGACTTTGAGGTCTTCTTGGATATGCTCTATACATTCCTTCAATCTAGAATTGTCCTCTTGATTAGGACTACAAAGATAAAAGAAAAAAAACCCAATTAGGCTCATATTTGAAAGTAAGTTTATAAACAGACTATATGTCTTCATCCTCCTGTGGTTGTATGTGGCTGGATGATTGCCATCAAGGTGCCTGTTTCTTTGCCTGGTCTGCGTCGTACATAGTCGGGGTGAGCACTCGCTTCACCCTCAAAAGGGATATTTTCAACAAGGATTATCCACCCATCATATACGTCTTTGTTAACATTGAATTCACCTCCTTCAGGTGCACCGTTATTGTGAATGAAGGCCTATGTGACAACTTAGTTGAACCTCTCCTCGCACATATAAATAATATGACTTTTTGAGTTATGGAGCTCAACTTCAACAACCATCTCCTCTCGAGCATGATTTGAGACATCAAGATTGTCCTCTAGCTCTTTCATATCAACCGCTCGACGTTGATTGTTTTTCTCCAAGTTAGTGCATTTTGCTCGAGATTGATTTAGCTTGACATCATTCTTGCGTATTTTTCCTTCAAAGGTAGAATTGGCCTCTAAGGCCTTTTCAGAGAGCTGATAGCATTGATCATCTTGTGCTCCAACTTGGAGATAGCCTTGACATGCTTTATTGCCCTCGTCATTGATTACCCTCGTCAACAACAAAGCACGACTCTGCAACTCAATGCAAGTTGAGATCAGATCTTTCACCAGTGTTGACCGTACTGCTTGCTCTTCTTAGGTGTCAAACCAACATGAACACCTTTGGAAAAATGGAGTTCAATACGGAGCAAGGAAGCAAACTCTTTAGTTGTTATACTGGGTGAGGAAGGAGGATGAGGAGGCAGTGTCAACTGTCTCTAGAAATCTCGGGCAGACCTCCTGGTAGTCCTCTCCTTTCTTTTCTTGTTCCTTCGGTCATTGGCGCCCGAGGGTGGTACCAATTTGATAACGTTGACCAAAGAATCTCAAGTCACATACTCGAGGCTGCCCCTTGGATGTCCAATGATCTCTTTCCTTAGCGCCAACATCATAGATTTGGAACTTCGGATAGATTTAGGCATTATGCCTGCAAAAAAGCACAAGGTTAGTAAAAGTTTAAACTGACCAAAGAAAATAAATTTGTCACCTACCATTAAAATCTACTAAACAAATAAATGACCACCAACTCTCGAGTAGGGAGCCTCCTCAACAGTTTGTCAAAAACACAAAAAACTTCTTAGTCTTTGGTGCTCGTGGACGAGCGAGGCTACTGTTTATACCATGTGAGGGACTTGGTCCAATAAAAAGGGAATTTAGATCTACCCTCTCAGTCATAGAAAAATCCCTACCCTCCAGATCAATATAAACTTTGAAAACTTTCCCTCGAAGTTTTGTAAGATATGTAGGGAGAAAAAAATAAGATTACTCTTCCCAACTCGAGAGCGACAACCAACTTACATGGTCAATCAGATGAGAAGAAGAAGAAGAAGAAGAAGAAGAAAGAAGAAGAAGAAGAAGAAGAAGAAAAAAGAAGAAGAAGAAGAAAAGAAGAAGAAAAGAAAGAAGAAGAAGAAGAAGAAGAAAAGAAGAAGAAGAAGAAGAAGAAGAAAAGAAGAAGAAGAAGAAAAGAAGAAGAGAAGAAGAGAAGAAGAAGAAGAAGAAGAAGAAGAAGAGAAGAAGAAAGAAGAAGAAGAAGAAGAAGAAGAAGAGAAAAGAAGAGAAGAAAGAAGAAGAAGAAGAAGAAGAAAGAGAGAAGAAGAAGAAGAAGAAAAGAAGAAGAAGAAGAAGAAAAGAAGAAGAAGAAGAAGAAGAAGAAGAAGAAGAAGAAGAAGAGAGAAGAAGAAGAAGAAGAAGAAGAAGAGAAGAAAGAAGAAGAAGAGAAGAAGAAGAAGAAGAAGAAGAAGAAGAAGAAGAAGAAGAAGAAGAAGAAGAAAAGAAAGAAAAGAAGAAAAAGAAGAAGAAGAAGAAGAAAAAAGAAGAAGAAGAAGAGAAGAAGAAGAAGAAGAAGAAAAGAAGAAGAAGAAGAAAAGAAGAGAAGAAAGAAGAAGAAGAAAAAAGAAGAAGAAGAAGAAAAAGAAGAAAAGAAGAAAAGAAGAAGAAGAAGAAGAGAAGAAGAAGAAGAAGAAGAAGAAGAAGAAAAGAAGAAGAAGAAAAAAGAAGAAGAAGAAGAGAAGAAGAAGAAGAGAAGAGAGAAGAAGAAGAAGAAGAAAAAAGAAGAAGAAGAAGAAGAAGAAGAAGAAGAAAAAGAAGAAAGAAGAAGAGAAGAAGAAAAGAAAGAAGAAGAAGAAGAAAAAGAAGAAGAAGAAGAGAAGAAGAAGAAGAAGAAGAAGAAGAAGAAGAAGAAGAAGAAGAAGAAGAAAGAAGAAGAAGAGAAAAGAAGAAGAAAAGAGAGAAGAAAGAAGAAGAAGAAGAAGAAGAAGAAGAAAAAGAAGAAGAGAAGAAGAAGAAGAAGAAGAAGAAGAAGAGAAGAAAGAAGAAGAAGAAGAAAAAGAAGAAGAAGAGAAAAGAAGAAGAAGAAGAAGAAGAAGAAGAAGAAAAAGAAGAAAAAAAAAAGAAGAAGAAGAAGAGAAAAGAAGAAGAAGAAGAAGAAGAAGAAGAAGAAGAAGAAGAAGAGAAGAAGAAGAAGAAGAAGAAGAAGAAGAAGAAGAAAAGAAAAGAAGAAGAAGAAAGAAGAAGAGAAGAAGAAAAGAAGAAGAAGAAGAAGAAGAAAGAAAGAAAAGAAGAAAAGAAGAAGAAAAAGAAAAAGAGAAGAAGAAGAAAAGAAGAAGAAGAAGAAGAAGAAGAAGAAGAGAAGAAGAAGAAGAAGAAGAAACCCCCCAAAAGGAGCTAGAAGAAGACATGACTAACCTTTTGGAATAAACGGTCGACTGATAGTAGTAAACGTTAGAAGACGAAGATAAATGTAAACAAAGGGAAGAAATCAATTATTCAATTGGTAGTAGTTCCTGTTACAATATACTTTAGGTAACATGTCAGATGTATTCACATGTAATGTTACATATTAGTAAAATAAATCAATCTATCTATATATATATATATATATATATATTTATTTATTTAAGAAGCAATGGTAAATAAATTAAAATCATATAATTACTATACTTAAAAGATATAATTTATTCAAAAGAAGACCATTAATCTAAAATGACATAACGACAGATTATATATAATATATATATATATATAATTATTTTTAAAAGGTTAAATATACTTGGTCATAATAAAAAAATTTACAATGTCAATCGCTTAAATCTCTTAGTTGATTGATATTTAAGATATTTATAAAAGAATTAGTTAGCGTATTATAATATGTACTCATTTATGTCCAAATCATTGGGTAAAGTAATATTTTACTGTAAATACATTAATGATTTACTATAATTTTAATACAACGGTATCATATAAAAGGCTTTAGGTTAATAACTTAAATTTGGAACTTATTTTAAATTTTCAAACATCAATAAAATAATTATATTTACAATAAAATAAAATAATTTTTCAATAAATCTTATCTTTCCGTCACGTCCAATAATGTTAGTTAACTCCATCCTTTTCAGTTTTATCCTAACTCAACTCAAAGATATTTAATACAAAAATATCTTCTTTTTGTCTCTCATTGCAAAGTTGAAAACGTATACATCAAATTGGAAAGTTGATATGATAGCAATAAGAAAAGAAAAGAAAAAGTTGATATAAAAGATCTTGGCTTTGTTTATTCGAATTCATTTGTTTACCTCAATTGCCTTATACAATGCATGGAGGCTTCTCAAAATAGTTAAAAAGTGGGCCCAGGATACAAATAAAATGTCATTTTGTTCTTACCCTTCGCGACGATGGATTACTAAAAGATCGTCATAATAGTTAGATTAAATTAAAAATTAAAAAGAAACATTTTTTTTAAATGCAATGCCAGTAAAAAACGAGCCTTCGTCTAAATTACGAAATGAAGATGATTATGGCAAACAATTTAATACAATTCATAGACACAACTACTTACGAATTACTGCATTGCAACAAGGATTAAGAAATGGGTCCAACACAGTTATGAAAGTGTATAACACAATTATGAATGTGTATATATAGTATATGGAATTGTATAATTAAACACAAAAATGGAAATAATACAAATCTCATTGAATTTGTTTTGTTTATAATAGGGTCACTACAAAAAAATGTGTAAAATGTGGCGGTTTTAATATGGCAGTTATTAATAACCGCCACAAATTTCAGTATAATACGTCATTTCATTAACCGCCACAATTATCTTTTAAATTATGTCATTTTTAACCGTCACAATTTTCCTTCATATTTGAAAACTTGCTTTGAGTTTTAAAAATTGAAAATTGAATTTTTGAAAATTGAATTTTTTTTTGAAAACTTAAGAAAATATTTTTTTTTAAATGGATTTTTTTTTAAAACTTACTTTATTCCTTTTTTTAAACTTACTCTCACAAAAACTAATTGAAAATTGAATTTTTTTTTTAAAACTTAAGAAAATAATTTTTTTTGAATTTCAGTTTGGAAAACCTAACGCTCTTCACTCTCGTACTCTCTCGTTCCTCTGCCTCCACAACACTCTCATCCCTATGTGGAGAACCCTTAGCGCTCTCTCCCTCTACACAAACCCTAGCGCTCTCTCCCTCCATACGAACCCTAGCGCTCTCTGCCTCCACACGTTTATTGTCACAAAACCCTACTCTCGCGTCCGCCATCGCCACCTCCTTGCAAGGATTCAACACAATCAAACCCTATCGCCTTCAGAAGTTCAAATTACGCCTCTGATGTGAAGAGGTCCGATTTG
>NC_023759.2:16115673-16266054 GCF_000499845.2 Phaseolus vulgaris | reverse complement strand
AAACTGCCAGCGGTTGAGGGGGCCTCATCTCTTCAGCTTGGGGAGATCGAGGTGGTGGAGGTAGAGGAAGGTTCACCCCCTCCTCCCTCTACTCAACCTGCCCCAGAGCCCCGCGCCTTCCCTCTCCCTGCCAACAGCCGCTCCAGCTTCTCAACCGTCATCTCCCCCCCAGCAGGCCAATCTCTTGGTCCATCTGCTCCTCCTGCTGGGGGCGCTTCTGCTCATCCGGGGGTCTCCCGCCACCACTGCCAACCTCCACTGCTACTGCTGAATTGGTGGATCTAGCTCGCGACCAAGCGCCTCTGGAGCTAGCCACGAGAACTTTAGCCGGGTCATCACCTTGGTTCGACAGCTCATCAGCAACCGAGAGCTCGTCGAATGGAACGGAGATGAGGTGGACATGCACCTGGCTAGGAAGATGGTGCTCTCTTTGGAGTTTTCCACCCAGCACCGCAAACAAATAGCCCTGGAGAAGAGGGTAAAGGAGCTTGAGCATGACAAGGAGTCGCTGCAAAGTGACTTCGAAGCTGCCCAAGGGTCTGTAGATCTGATGCGGGGCATGGTGGAAAAAGCTAGGAGGGAGTACCTAGTGCAGGTCCAAGAGACCATCAAGACTGAGATCTTGATGGGGCAAACCGTTAGCTCTCTGGACTGCGAGGTGGTGCAGCTGCGGACCGAGACCTCCTCCCTACGCCAACTGAACTCTCAACTAGTGGGGGAGCTCGAGCCCACCAAGGAAGCGGCCGCTGCTGGAGAGAAGAGGCTTGAGGAGGTGGTGGGCAAACTGTCTGAAGCCAAGGGCCAACTGGAAGATGCTGCCTCTTCCCTTGCTGCCCTTACCACTGAGAGAAATGCTGCGGAGGCCTCGAAGCAAAAACTGGAGACGGAGAAAGCTGATCTGATGAACGTGGGTGCTGATGCCTTTACTGACGGATTCGAGCTGGCACTCGAGCAGATCCGATGCGTTCTCCCAGACTTGGACCTCTCGCAATTCAGCATTTATCACGAAGTGGTAGATGGAAAGCTCACCCCTCCTCCTTGATCTCTTCTCTTTTTTGTAAATTTATACTTCTGCACAACTTTTTAGTACTTGGAATTTGTATAAGACTTGGTGTGAATACATACTCTCAATTTGTATAAGCTTCTTCTCTTGTATTTTTCTTGAGCTTCACCTTTCTTTATGCGCACGACTAACTGTTAGCTAGCTTAGGTTTAGCGCGATCTAAGCTTTGTCTTTCCCTTTGCACACGACTAAGTGTTAACCAGCTTAGGCCTAGCGCGATCTGCCTCCTTTGATCTTGGCCTCTACTTTGATCGCGACTAACAACTTCCTTAGCTTTGTCTTTAACAGTTCTTGTGCGCTGCTTTGCACCACTAACCAATCACTGACGACTCATAAGTGATCGTTCTTCGATCTTCACTTAGCTTCTCTGTCGCTCTAGCGCTAAGTGCATAGAGGACTTTGACATCGATCGCTCGAGGTGATGCCTCGTTTTGGGGAAAGAAAAGTGTTTCTCGCTAACCCCTCTTACCTTCCCCAAGGTCATCACCCTTCGGCGGATTGAGTCGTTCATTCCCTGCCTCACTCCTGGGGTGAGAAGGGTTTCGGACTAAGAGCCTTACTAGGCCAATATTGGTGCATGCCAAGTGGGTAAGGACATTTGTCAAAATCTTTCCTTTCCCTCTCTTGGTCTTACTAGCACCCCTGCTTTCAAACCCTTAGCTGCCTGCGCTCACACCTGGGGTGAGGAAGACTTAGATCAGTGTCAGTACTCGCGCCTAGGGCGAGTAAGGCCTAACCGATCACCTGCACTTGCGCCTGGAGCAAGGAGGATTTTAACTTTAATACTTGCGCACACTTGATATGCTGAAATTTTTTAATTGGGTGGCCTCGTTAAAAACCCTCCTTAGGGAAAAGAGTGCCCCCTTGTCTGTTCAACTGTTCCCACTATATACAAAGCATGTATCTTTAGCGCGAGAACGCAACTACTTTACAACTTAACTGAAGTAAAATTTAAGTGGGTGGCGTTCCACGTTCTGGGGATTGCTCCTCCCTCCAGAGTTTCTAGCCGATAAGCTCCGTTCTCCAACGTCTCAACCACTCTGTACGGGCCTGTCCACTTTGGAGATAACTTGTTCTCCATCTCATTCTGATGCGCCTTTCTCATCACCAGATCACCTTCCTGGAAGCGCCTGAGCCTCACCTTAGAGTTGTGCCTCCGTTCTACTCTTCTCTTTACGGCTTCAGCACTGACTCTGGCTTCTTCTCGCACTTCGTCCAGTAGGTCGAGATTCACCTTTCGCTCTTCATTGGACCCTTCAGCAATGAAATTCAAGAATCTGGGGGAGCTCTCCTGTATCTCCACGGGGATCATGGTGTCTGTCCCGTAGACAAGGCTGAAGGGTGTCTCATGGGTGCTGGACTGTGGGGTGGTATGATAAGACCATACGATTCTGGGGACCTCCTCTGCCCAGCCTCCTTTGCCTTGTCTAGTCTTCGCTTCAGCCCCCTGAGCAGTACTCGATTGGCCGACTCCACCTGCCCATTGGTTTGCGGGTGTTCCACTGAAGCGAAAACCTGTTGTATCTTTAACTCTCACACATCTTCCTCAGCTGATGACTCGTGAACTGGGTGCCATTGTCGGAGACCAACCTCTTGGGTATTCCGAAGCGACAGATGATGTTCTTCCAGACGAAGTGCTCGACTTTCTGTGCGGTGATGTGTGCGACTGGTTCTACCTCCACCCACTTGGTGAAGTACTCATGGCCACGATGAGAAACTTCATCTGCCTTATCGCCAGGGGAAAAGGTCCTAGGATGTCGATCCCCCATGTGTGGAATGGCCACGGGCTATGGATGGACCTCAACTCCTCAGGAGGTGCCTTGTGCCAGTCCGCGTGAATTGACACTGTTTGCAACGCTGAGCAAACCTCACGCAGTCTTTCTTCAGCTTTGGCCAGTAGTACCCCGCGCGGAGCACCCTACTTGCCAAAGCGCGACCACCTACGTGGCTTCCGCACACTCCCTCGTGCAGCTCAGACATAGTCTGGTGCATTGCTGCCGTGCACACAGATCTGCACAGGGTGAGAAAATCCAAATCTAAAGAGGTTTCCATCAATTAGAGTAAACTTACTTGACTCCTCTTTATCCTTTTGCCTCTGCCACGTCAAGTGGAAGTACACCATCTTCTAAGTAAACTGGTATGGGTTATCCAGGTGTCGGGTTCCTTCACCGCGCGGACCTCCATCGACTCATCGATCTTCGACGGTCGCGCTCTCACCCTTGGTGCTTTCAATGTTTCTTGAATCAACGACCGATGACCGATCGTCAGACGCTCCATTGATTGCACACATGAAGTACCTGGTTGTCCGACACGAACGCGCGCGGTACCTTCAAGGTCTCCTGAATGACGGTCCTCTGCTTCCCCCCTTGCCTGAGCTGGCCAGCTTGGCAAGCAGGTCTGCTCTGGCATTTTGCTCTCTTGGCACGTGCACCAATTCAAACTCGGTGAAGGACGTCTTCAGGAGCTGACATACTCCAGGTAGGCTGCCATCTGGGGATCCTTTGCCTGGAACTCCCCTGTGACCTGCCCGGTGACTAGCAAAGTGTCGCTTTTGGCCAGCAGGTTTCTTGCTCCCATTTCTCTTGCTAGCAACATTCCTGCGATCAGGGCCTCATACTCCGCCTAATTGTTGCTAGCCTTGAAGGCAAACGGAGGGACTGCTCGATCAGTACCCCGTTTGGGCCTTCCAGATGACTCCAGCGCCGCTCCCCTGTGATTAGAGGAGCCATCCACCGATAACACCCATCGGAAATCTAAACCTTCTGCAGGTGTCGCGATCGACGACAGCTCGACTACAAAGTCCGCGAACACCTGCCCCTTGATCGGTCCTCGGGGCTCGTACTGAATGTCAAATTCTGACAATTCCACCGCCCACTTGACCATCCTTCCTGCTACGTCAGGTTTTTTCAGCACGTTTTGGATGGGCAGATCTGTCATTACCACCACTGTGAAGCTGTGGAAGTAATGCCTGAGTCTCCTTGCTGAAAAAACCACCGCAGGGCAGCCTTCTCGAGGGCTGGTACCTTGTTTCAGGGCCTTGCAGCACCTTACTCACGAAGTACACAGCCTTGGGCCTGTCTTGCTCTTGCACCAGGACTGAGCTGACTGCTCTCTCCGTCACAGCGAAATATAGACGAAGAGGGATGCCTACCTGAGGTTTTCGCAAGACTGGTGGGCTCGCCAGATACTCCTTCAGTTTGATGAAGGCCTCCTCGCACTCCTGTGTCCAAAGGAATCTGCTGTTGCGTTTAAGACACTGGAAGTACGGATGACCTTTCTCCCCTCCAGCGGACAAAAACCGGGATAAGGCTGCCAAGCGACCGGTGAGCTGCTGCACCTCCTTCACCGTCGTCGGGCTCCTCATTGCCACGATTGCTGCGCACTTCTCTGGGTTAGCTTCGATTCCCCGCTCTGTTAAGAGGAAACCCAAAACTTCCCACCTCCACGCCAAAAATACACTTCTCAGGGTTGAGCTTAGCCTGTACTTGGCGATGGTGGTGAATAGTTCCTCCAGATCAGCTGCATGATGCTTCTTCTCTTGGGACGTACCACCATGTCATCTACATATGCATGTACGTTCCTTCCCAGCATGGGCGAGAGCACCCTATCCATGAGCCGCTGGTAGGTGGCCCCCGCGTTCTTTAGCCCGAATGGCATGACCTTGTAGCAATAGCAAGACCGTTCCGTCATGAATGCGGTCTTGCACTCATCCATGGGGTGCATCCTGATCTGGTTATACCCTAAAAAGCATCCAAGAAGCTGAGTAGCTTCCCCCCTGATGCGCTATCAACTAGGGCGTCTATACTGGGTAAGGGGTAAGAATCTTTGGGGCATGCCTTGTTGAGGTCAGTGAACTCCACGCACATTCTCTACTTGTCGCTTGCCTTCTGAACCAGTACCACGTTCGCTAGCCACTCGGGGTACTGGATCTCTCTGATGTGCCCTGCAGCAAGGAGCTTCTGCCTTCGTCGTGGATCACCTTTCTCTTTCCTCGTTGAATTTCCTTCGCCTTTGTCGCACAGGTCGAACCTTAGGATCCATCGACAGACGATGCAAAGGAAATCGGGGTCGATTCCTGGCATGTCGGATGCTGACCATGCAAAGGCACCCATGTGCTTCTCGATAACACCAACAATCAGCTTTTGCTCTTCTTCAACGAGGGATCCCCCCAATTTGAACTTTTTCCCCCTGATGTCCACTTCGACCCATCCCTCAGCTGGGTGGGGCCTTCTCTCACTGGCGATGACCGCCCCGCGATCCCTGACTCGCGAGGAGCGATCGCGCCTTCCTCTTCTTCTTCAACCTGAGCTACCTGGGAGCCCCCCACCGTAGCGTTCTCCATTCTCTGAGCGCCTTGTGTTCCCTAACCACCGATCGCTCTTCGCACACACCTGGTGGTGGAGTCGTGGTGACGTGACATACGCTTCTCTTCTGCTTTAGGCTGTTCTCATAACAGCGTCTAGCCTCAGCCTGATCCGACTTGATGGTTATTACGGTCCCCTCCATCGACGGCAGCTTCAGCTTCATGTGCCTCGTTGATGGTATTGCGCGCAACCTATTGAGTGTTGGCCTCCCCAACAAAATGTTGTACGCAGAAGGGGCGTTCACCACCAAGTACTTTATCCTTTCGGTGCGGGCTGTCGTCCCATCAGTGAACGTTGTCCTTAGCTCAATGTATCCCCGCACCTCTACCTGATCTCCTGCAAAACCGTAGAGACACCCGGTATACGGCCTCAGTTGATCAGGGGACAACTGCAACTTGTTAAACATCGGCCAGAACATGACGTCTGCCGAGCTTCCTTGATCTACGAGCACTCTGTGCACTCGTCTTCCTGCCGTGATGAGGGAAATGACCACAGGGTCGTTATCGTGCGGGACAACGTCCCGTAGGTCAGCTTTCCTGAAGACAATATCTACTTCAGGGTAATGGCTCTCGTCTACCGAGTCTACCGCCATGACCGATCGAGCGTACCTCCTTCTCTGTGACGCGGTGCATCCCCCGCCAGAGAAGCCCCCGCGATTGTTTGCACTTCCCCGTGTACAGGGACTTCATGCTGCTGTTCTCCAGCCTGGGATCCCGACGCGCGATCACCCTGCAGCTCACGCAGGTAGTCTGCCAGGAACCCAGACTTCACCAACTCTGCCAGTTGGTGTCCCAACGCCAAACAGGAGTGGAGTGTGTGGCCAAAGGCCTGGTGAAACTCACACCACTCATTTTTCTTCCTTCCCAGTACCTTATTTGTCTTCTCCGGTACACGTAATCTCGCTGCCACAGCAGGAAGCGCGATGAGATCCGCCAATCCCACCATGAAATTGTATCTTGGGGGTGCGTTATTCTCCCTCGCACGCCCCCTGCTCTGATCCGTGCCTGGTGGATAGGGACGAGGTTTTCCCTGCACCTTCTTCCCCTCCTTGGCCTCATGCACCCTTGCTTGCTGTTGCGGCTTCCCTTGCCCTCCACGCGGTCTTGGTGGTGCAGCACTTCCTCTTTTCTCAGAAACCTCTGTTTCTGCCACTATGTGCGCCACCGCGCGTCGTCGGATCTCTGCAAAGGTGCTGGGATGGCTCCTGATGAGGGACTCACTGAAGGGACCAGGCAGCACTCCCTTTTTAAACGTGTGCACCAGCATATCCTTGTCCTTGCTGGGCAGTCTAACCACTTGTGCTCCAAAGCAGTTGAGGTAGTCCTTCAGCGACTCGCCTTGGTACTGTCGTACATCGAACAAATCGTATGACACCACTGTGGGTGCTTTGTTGACGATGTACTGCTCAGTGAAAAGCTTTGAAAACTGAGGGAAAGACGTGATATGTCCTTCTGGTAAGCTCACGAACCACTCCATGGCGATTCCGCTTAGTGTGCTCATGAACATTTTGCAGTACACAGCGTCTGAGCCCCCAGACAACATCATCTGGTGTGGAACGCCGTCAGATGCGCCTCCGGATCTTCTACCCCTGTGAACGACGCCTTTACCCCCACCAGATTGGGAGGCACCATGGTTCCCATGACTTCAGGGGAGAATGGCATGGGGAACGCTCTTGGAGGCGACGGTTGCCTCGACGCCCTTTCGTCAACCGCGTGTTCCCTCTGTGCCTGCAACGTCCTCCTCAGCTCTTCATTGACGCGATTCAGCTCGTCGTTCCTACTCTGCGACGCAGCCAACTCCGTCTGCATCCTCTCTTGTTCAACTCTCGACGCTGCGGTGTTGTCCTGCAGCGTGCGCACCATCTCCAGGACCTGCGCCATTGTCACAGCTCCTTCGTCAGCAGATGGCGCAGGTGATGGTTGTCTGTTTCTTGGCATCTTTTTCTAGCAAAGAGCTTGGTAAAACTTTGGTAAGCTTCAAAAACTGTGGTGTAAATGGGACCACGATTCACTCGTGCCCCACGGTGGGCGCCAAATGATCCTGCCGACAACTCGAACGTGGAGGAATCGCTTTGTAGCACTCTCTGTCCCGTCTACGCGACTGGTGTTCTCTGCAAAATCACCCTCAGGACCTTCTCTTGGATCTCCAAACGCGACCTGCAAAACACACAGACGGCGCCTCTAGCGGCCGTTTGCACTCCGACGATCAAGTTAGACCACAGAACCACCAAATGAGAAAAACTAGTAGTGTGTGTGAAAAACTCTTGCTCTCTTTTTCTTCGTATCCCCCTCAATCTCTCTCTGATTCTATTTTATGCCTCTCTCTGTATCTGGGCCTAACAGAATTCTGTTATGCCCCTCTGGCATGTGTCAGAACCCTGTTATGCTTTTCTGAGACAATGTACCTCCAGAATCAGTAGAGTGAGGGTGTCTGTGCGTGCCCGCGCGTCTCTGCGCTTGGCTGCGCTTGTCTGTACCTTTAGCGGTACGGAGTGCACCTTTATCTGGACCGCGCCCTTCTCAGATGATGACACGTGGAGGCATGCGACTCACATCTGACCCTACACGTGTCACTACTTGAAGGGCTCTAGCGCTTCTCTTTATATACTAAGTTATTCCCTTGCGGAGTAACTTAGCATATTTCTTCCATCTGGGTAAATCGCATACTCTCAGGAGAACGCCAGGTGTGGCTGGTCTAGGCACACTCACCAAGCGTTGCTCTCTGCGTAGACGGCTTACCCTTCACGTACGTAATGGGTTGAGGGAGTCACCTATCACTGATCGGTTTACTAGCTCCCTCAGGCCACTCTCGTGCGCGATTCCCTGAGATGTGCTCATGCGAGGTCCATGTGTAACGCTCTCGCTGGGAACCTCAGTCCCAGCTCAACTGCGTGTAACACGAGACCCCGATAACCATGCACACCGATGACTAATCAATGCTCTATTGCTTCTCGCATTCTGCCCCCAGGCGTTCGTCTGGGAACTGGTCTGTTGGTGGCCACTTAGTTACTGACCACCGATCACCGTTCTGGGTGATCTGTCCCCTGACCTCTCTGCCGCCTGATCTGTCGGTGGTCACTTGGTTACTGACTCCCCGATCACCGCTCTTTGCGATCGCCTCCCTGATCTCTCTGTCACCTGGTCCACGTGTCACCCTGCGAGTGGTCCACGTGGTTCTCTACTGCTGACGTCATCGACTACCGATGACTGATCGGATCAAATTCTTTCTTGAGTGCTTTACTTTTTCTCCTCTTTTCTACACAATTGAGTGATAAAAGTGTGGAGAGGATTATTAATCTTTTTCACTAATTGTTGTTTTCTTTTGTGCAAAAATTATGGCTCACTTGTCTTTAGGGGAATCTTCCAAGCCACAATCTCCCCAAAAGGCTTTTCTTTTGGGAGAGCTTGCGGAAGCTAAGAGGTCATTCGCCCAAAAGGAGGAAGAAATGCGGCAATTGGTGGATAGATTACAAAGACTTGAAACAACTCAAGAAAGTTAACCTAGAGGAAGGAGGTGAGACCAAAGGAGAGCTTCTAGAAGTTACACCCGCTATGGAGCCAAGAGGAAGATCATGAATGGAGGATGTATCAATTTGAAGAAAGGAGCCACCAACATCAACCATCCAAACCCTCTTTTCCTTATGTAAAATTACCAAGTTTTAGTGGAGAAAGTGATCCTAATAATTATCTAGGATGGGAAGTTAAGGTAGAACAAATTTTCAATGTGTATGAGGTCCAAGAGAATCAAAAGGTTAACTTAGCTTCCTTAGAATTTTTAGATTATGCCATGTGGTGGTGGCATCAAACTGTAATGGACATTGGTTTGAACAAGAAGCTAGTTGTGGTCTCTGGGTATGATTTGAAAAAATGCATGCACGTGCAGTTTGTTCCTCCTTATTATAGGAAGGAACTCCTATTGAAGCTCCAACTACTTCAACAAGGACCTAGGAGTGTAGATGAGCATTACAAATACTTAGAAACTACATTGACCAAAATTGATATGCATGATAGTGAGGAGTCAAAGATTGCTAGGTTTGTGAGTGGTTTAAGGAGAGAAATCCAAGATGTTGTAGAATTATATGAGTACTCCACTTTGGATATATTGGTTCACCTAGCCATCAAGGTAGAATCACAACTTTTGAAGAAAACAAATTTAAAAAATAATCATAATGATGGCTTTTACAAATCTTCACGGAAAGACAAAAACAAAATTTCTTCCAAAACTTTTCCTTCAAATTTTTCAAAAGAAACCACTTCCAACCATAGAGTTTCTAAACCCTCCACCTCTACCCCTAAGTCACCCACCAAAACCTCAAACCAAAAATGTTTTAAATGTCTAGGTTATGGGCACATAACTGCAAATTGTCCATCTAAAAGAACTATGATGGTAAAACGGGGGGTTGTTGTGAGTGACCATAGTTCCCAAGCCTCAAGGTCTAGGTCCCCTACCTCTTCAAGAAGCCAAAGTGAGGATGCATATGAGTTACCTTGTGAAAGAGATTTGTTAGTAGTAAGGCGCATGCTTGGACAAGTTCAAAAACCTTTTGATGAAAGTCAAAGGGAAAATATTTTTCATACAAGGTGCCTTATTAATGACAAATTATGTTCCTTAATTGTAGATGAGGGTAGTTGCACCAATGTGGCAAGTATAAAAGTGGTGGAAAAACTTGGGTTACCCACCATCTCTCATGCAAAGCCCTACAAGCTCCACTGGCTTAGTAAAGAGGGTGAAATCATGGTTAATAAACAAGTCCTCATAACTTTTGCTATAGGAAAGTATCAAGATGAGGTTTCATGTGATGTTGTGCCAATGGAAGCAACACATATTCTTTTGGGAAGACCTTGGCGATATGATAGACAAGTTCTACATGATGGCCTAACCAACAAAATGTCTTTTAACTTCCAAAGGCACAAAGTTATCTTAAAACCCCTCTCTCCCAAAGAAGTTCATGAGGACCAAATAAAAATTAAAAACAAAAGAAAAAATGAAAAAGATAAAGAAAGAAAAGATAAATCGGGTCACAATATATCACCTTACACTGCAAAAACAATCATGTTGACCCGTGTCGGACTACAAACTGCACCTCCAAGGCATTCTTCTTCCTCGTCTTTTTCATTACCTAATAAATCTAAATACTTGACATCTTGGACAAAGAGGTTTTGGGATGAAATTCAAACACCTTCTAAAGGTTATCACCTTCGAAGAGGATTTTCATCAAAAGTCCTTTCATCCCCAAATATTCTTTCCCAACATGACTTGTATGTAGAACTTCCCCTTTTGAACTTTGCAAGCTTAAGGAACATAAGTTTACTTCACATACCACACCTTGCAATATCTTATATGTGAACAAACTAACTATGTTATCTGCAGGAGTTCTAAATTCGAGATCGAATTCTCTCCAACTTGGGGGCTGATGACTCTCTACGGCAAGTGCACCGCGTTTGTCAGAAATAATAATTGTCCCTAAGGACGGATATCAATCCCACAAGGAAGAGTTCTTATTGAGTACAATATTCGCTAAATATAAAAACAAAACAATAAAAAGAGTTTGAAGTGATTATGTTTACACTGATCAATAAGAAAACAAACAAAGAATTAGTTGCTTCAATTGGAAAAATAGGGATTAGGTTTCATCTCTCTCACTCTCATGTATTTTGATTAGCATGTTAATATTAAGTTCTTTGATTGAAATTGATGCCCGTAGAAAATTCATTTATATTGATCTCTCGCATATAAAATTCTTACAAATATTTCCTAAATATCGATCTCTCGCATACTTATAAAAACAACTTTGAAATCACACTCAGACGTTAATGACAATTAACATTTCAAGTCTATCTCTAACACTCAAATATGCTAAATATTGATGTTTAGGTCTGAACCCTAAAAACACCTCTCGGTCAGATTTAAGATTCTCAATTTGTCACGGAAAGTTAAAAGTAAAACAACAATACCAATAATCAATCAAGAACCGAATATTAATATATAAAATATCACCTCAATACATAAGAGTTTGAACAGACTACTCCCAATCCCAAAGGGTAGAATTAGCCACGCATACTTCTAGCACCTTCCATTCTCCCAGTTGGGTTACAATTCACTCTATGGTGTTTTCCTCTATATCTGACACACTAGGGTTGAGCCTCTAGCCCCTATTTATCCTAGTTTTCTAGGATTAGGTCGCTTCCTGTATCTTTCTTTGCATCTATTTCCATTATGGGACCTTCCAGCTTTCTCTTTTTGCTCAAATTATTCTCCTTTACTCCAAATCTTCAATTCTCCCTAAAAATCTGCAATTGACACCAAATTTGGGAATAAAATGTTCTTATTCAAATAAAGCTCATAAAAAATGTAAAAAGGTATAAATTCATAAATGAAGGATTATTTTATATGTAAATTAGCAATAAATCCTCATAAGTGTCTATATTTTAATATGAAATATTACTGAAATTAGACACTTATCAGAGGGCATGATGCATTCCAAGAAGCCAAGAAGATGATGATCAAGGACTCAAGAGACAAATCACACTGTGAGCAGTCATCTCAACAGTCAAACCAAAGCCCCACCAAATATAAGAAGGACCTCACAAGAAGAAGAATTGGGCATAGGCCAGAACATCAACTGTTCTTTCTTCTGGTCTTTTTAAAAATAAAAACATGTTGTAAATAATTTGAGCTCACTTTACGGGTCCAAATAGAAAAATAGGTTCTTTTAGCATAATATGGAGGGTGTGGTTATCATTTTAACTTGTGCCTAGCCCTTTAGGAAGGAAGGTTGCCCTACCTTCTAGAAACCTAGCCAAAGGGGTGGTTTTGACCTTAGTTAATCCCCTTGGCCGTCCCTCTCTTTTCCCTTTCCACCCTTGCTCAACTTGCCCATCAAGGCACCCTTTCCTATAAATAGGGTGTCTTGCCTCATTATTGGTACATTGAATTTTGAAATAGAAAGGAAATTCTGCACAAATTGTGAGTGAGACTTGTGTGCTCTCTTCATTGGTCTTATCTTATGAGAGTGAGACCTCTTCAAATGGTGGCACTAGTACAATATTCTTCAATAACGACACCCTTCAAAGACGGTTTGGTGACAACCATCGTTAAAAACGACGCGGTGGCAATCCTGTAATTTTTTTCAATTTTTTTAGACTTTTAACGATGGTTCGCGCCAAAACCGTCATTAAAAGCATACGGTAAAGATACAACGACGGTTCGCGCCAAGAACCGTCGTTAAAAGCTGCGTTTCTATAACGGTTCTTCCAGATTTTTAGACTCTCACATTCTCACAAACCTTACATTCTTTCTCACAAATCGTGCCTCCGCAACCCTTACTACCGCCAGACTACCAAGTTCCATCGCCGACCGACCCTGCCGCCGACGCTGTCCCGCCCGCGCGACCCCGCACCGCCGACCGTGCGCCCCCCTACCGCGACCGTCACCCCCTGGCGTCCGCGTGCGCCCACGACCGTCGCCCCCATCCGCGCGACCCCACGCCCACGACTGCCGCCCGCATTCGCCATACTCGTTGGCGCCTAGACGACCGTCGTTCCGCACCTACCGTCCACCGACCAGTGACCTCCGTGCCGCGCCACCGTACCCTCCGACCGCGATCGCCGGCTGTACTAAGGTTAGTATATTTTTATATATTATTAACTATATTTTAAAAGTATTTTTTTTATAGTTAGCTACTGATTCTATATATTAAACGAACTGATTCTGACTCCGAAGGTGTCCGACCTTCGGCAATTTTGATTTAATTTTCAATGATTATATATTGTTTTGAGATATTGAGTGCACTGATTTTGAGTCCGGAGGTATCCGACCTTCGACAATTTTGATTTAGTTTTTATTAGTTATATATTGTTTTGACATATTGAACGCACTGGTTCTGAGTCTGGAGGTGTCCGACCTTCGGCAATTTTGATTTATTTTTTAATGATTACTTATTGAACACATTGGTTCTAAGTCTACACTGGTTCTTAGTTTAACAGTTCTATGGATCGGAGTTGGATTAATACACCACGAATAAGTGATACTTACGAAAATGGGGTGGAAGAATTCATACACTTCGCAGAACATAATGCCGTTAGTTATAAGAATGGAGTAAGGATAAGGTGCCCTTGTGTCAATTTTTTAAATGGAAGGATATTGAGTGTTTCTGAAATTAGAGAACATCTTTTGTGTGATGGATTTTTGAAAAGTTATACAACATGGATGTGGCATAGTGAATTGTTAGACTTGCCAAGTGTGCACGGAGGTTCCGAGGAAGTTCATTTCTCAATGGATGATAGAATAGAAGACATGATTCGTGATATGTGATCAGAATCTTTTGCTAATGCAGTTTTCGAAAATATGTCTAATGATGCAGAGACTCCTTTGTATACTGGTTCAACTAATTTCACACGATTATCAGCAGTGTTAAGGTTGATGAATTTGAAGGCAATGAATGGATGGACCGACAAAAGTTTTACAGAATTGCTTCAATTACTTAAGGACATGCTTCCAGAAGGAAATACCTTGCCCAATCAAAATTATGAGGCAAAAAAATACTTTGTCCAATGGGTATGGAATATAGAAAAATACATTCATGTCCTAACGATTGTATTTTATACATAAATGAGTATGAAGATTTAACAAGATGTCCCAGGTGTGGTTTGTCACGTTATAAGGTTAAAGTTGGTCAGAATGATGAAATTGATGAATTCACAAAGGAAGGTCCTCCTGCTAAGGTTGTTTGGTATCTTCCAATAATTCCAAGGCTTAAGCGTTTGTTTGCAAATGCAGATGACGCTAAAAACCTTAGGTGGCATGCAGATAATAGAAAATGTGATGGACTACTTCGTTATCCTGCTGATTCTTTGCAGTGGAAGAATATTGATAAAGAATTTCCTGTATTTGGAAAATAATCAAGAAACTTAAGACTTGGATTGGCAACTGATGGAATGAATCCCTTTGGAAACTTAAGTAGTAATCATAGTTCATGGCTCGTTTTGTTAGTGATTTACAACTCACCTCCTGCTTTGTGTATGAAGCGCAAATACATGATGCTATCTATGATGATCTCTGGTCCAAATCAACCTGGAAATGACATAGATGTTTATCTTAATCCACTGGTTGAAGATTTGAAGTTATTGTGGAATGAAGGGGTTGATGTGTTTGACGCGTTTAAGAATGAATCTTTCCGATTGCATGCAATGTTGTTTTGTACTATCAATGACTTCCCTGCATATGGGAACTTGTCAGCTTATAGTGTGAAAGGTCATAGAGCATGTCCAATATGTCAAGACAAGACATCTTATGAGCAGTTGAAACACAGAAGAAAAACCGTGTATCTTGGGCATCATGGATTTCTAAAGAAATATCATTTGTATCGTAGATTGAAAAAAGCTTTTGACGGATACCAAGAACATGACATTTGTCCGACACCCTTAAGTGGTGTTGAAATTTATGAAAAAATAAAAAATGTTAATGTGACTTTTGGAATAATGAAGAAGAAGCCAACTGTGAGTGAAATATGGAAGAAGAGATCAATCTTTTTTTTATCTTCCGTATTGGTGTAAGTTAGATGTCAGACACTGTCTAGATGTAATGCACGTAGAAAAGAATGTGTGTGACAGTCTAATAGGAACACTTCTGAACATTAAAGGCAAAACAAAGGATGGTGTGAATGCACGTCTGGATTTGATTGAGATGAATATACGAGAGGAATTGGCACCGAGAAAAGTTGGTAAACGTACATACTTGCCTACAGCGTGTTACATTTTGTCAAATAAAGAGAAAACAAGTTTTTGTGAATGTCTTAAAGGTGTTAAGGTACCACAAGGCTACTCTTCAAATGTG
The DNA here is from genome assembly GCF_000499845.2 of Phaseolus vulgaris. Classification (NCBI taxonomy): domain Eukaryota; kingdom Viridiplantae; phylum Streptophyta; class Magnoliopsida; order Fabales; family Fabaceae; genus Phaseolus; species Phaseolus vulgaris. The sequence continues at coordinate 16,250,793 of NC_023759.2, read as the reverse complement.
AAGAGTCTTGTATCTATGAATGATTTGAAACTAATTGGCTTAAAGTCACATGATTGTCACGTTCTAATGCAACAATTACTACCGGTGGCTATTCGTGGAATCTTGCCAAAAAATGTTAGGCATACAATCGCTCCACTGTGCTCATTTTTCAATTCCATATGTAGTAAAGAGATTAACTCTCAGAAGTGGGATGAACTTGAAGAAGAAATAATTGTTATCTTGTGTCAACTCGAGATGTTTTTTCCTCCATCTTTTTTGATATTATGGTACACTTGGTTGTTCATCTTGTAAGAGAAATCAGATTGTGTGGGCCAGTTTATATGCGATGGATGTATCCAGTTGAAAGATACATGAAGATTTTGAAGGGATATGTGAAGAATCAATGTCGTCTGGAAGCTTCCATTATTGAAAGATACATTTCAGAAGAATCTATTGAGTTTTGTTCCGAGTACATGTGAAAAGCCAAATGTATAGGAGTTCCTGAAAAAGGTTGGCACTCTCGTAGATTCATAAGTAGATCTTCAAAAGGTGTACATGTCATAAGCAAATCTAGAGAAGAGGTTCTGCAAGCACACTTGTATATCTTAAATCACATTGATGAGGTGTTACCATACTTAGATACACACAAAGACATTGTCAATTATAAAAATCCAAGACAATCAGAAAAATGGGTGTTAATTGAGCATAACAAAACTTTCATGTCATGGTTTAAACAACAAATAATGAATGATCCATCAGCATCTGAAACATTAACATGGCTTGCAAATGGTCTCAAATTTGATGTTTTATGTTGTTCTCGCTATGAAGTAAATGGTTGTTTGTTTTACACAAAGTCTCGAGATGATAGGAGTACAATGCAAAATAGCGAAGTCACCTTAGAGGCATAGTCTATGCAGTTTTCAACTACAAAGGATCAAAATCCTGTTGTGGGATCAATGTCTTATTATGGTGTCATAGTAGAGATTTGGGAAGTTAATTATACCAAGTTTACTGTACTTGTTTTCAAATGCAAGTGGGTTGACAATAAGATTGGTGTCAAAGTTGATGAATCAAGAATGACTTTGGTTGACTTTCGAAAGATAGGTTATCATGACGAACCATTCATAATGGCACATCAAGCTTACCAAGTTTTCTATATCCAAGATCCTACGTCTGACCACTGGTTTGTTGTGCTACATGGAAAAAAACAGCATAATGACCTAGAAGATACAAACAACGACATTTGTGAGATTGAATCACTTACAAGAACGACCATCAATAAAGAGTACGAGGATGTTGCTGATCTTGTACATGCAACTCGAAATGATCATGACGAAGGAATATGTATGTGTATGTGCATGTGCTTCATGTTTAGTTTTACAATATATAATTTTAATTATATTTCATATTCTTGATGCTTATCATATTCTTGATAACAGGAACATGGCAGATGATAAAGTTTCTCGTTCAAAAACTGGTAGATGACCTACTAGATTAAAGAATATGTTTAAAAAGATAAATAAAGATGACAAAATACCTTTGTCTATTGATATCCACACTGGTGTGGCCACTGGGCAACATGCAAAGAAATATAGGAGTTATCTCGGAGTACTGTCTCGTGAAAGGATCTTTATCTTAACTGAGTCCTGGGATCACGTGACTGACCACGAGAAAAACATGATTTGGCAAGATATTCTGGTATGTAATTGTTTTTACTTTGTTCAATCTAAAGTTCTTTTATATTTTGTTCTTGTTTATGAACTAATTCTTTCAAATAATGTAGACGCATTACAATATCCTGAATGTGGAAACCTTGAAAGCGAAGGTTCTTTCTGATGTGGGTGTCAAATTTCGTCAGTTCAAATCAAAATTGACAACAGATTATATATATGGTAAAAGGAATGAAGAAAATCCTTGTACAAAATATGCATCCCTTGATGAAGAAACTTGGCAGCAATTTGTGAGATTCGACAAACTGAAAAATGGCAGGTTAATATCACTTTTATATTTGAATATAGTTTATATTAACGTATTATTAAATTTTGAATGTTATGATAGGAGGTTTGGAACAAAGAAAAAGTCAGTCAGGCACATAATGATACCCCACACTTATTGTCCCGTGGTGGTTATAAGTTGTTAGAGCAAAAGATGTTTGAAGAAAAGATTAAAGCACGTTCTACTTCCATTGAGGAAATGAATAGTGTAGATTCTTTGAGGCCTCCATCCCCACCACCCCGACATGAGATGTGGAAGGGTGCTCGTATAAACCCATTAGGGACATGGAGTTCTAAGTCTACAGAAGAAACAGTTGAACGAATTGTAAGAAATATGTTTTCTATGTGTTATTTTAAATTCAATGTGTTGAAGTTTGACAATTTCTTTTCACTTGTTTTTTGGATTCTCTTGCTAAGCAATCAACACAGCGGACTTTTAATCCATGTGGTCGCAATGATATTCTTAATGTTGCTCTCGGACGACCTAAGCACCCTGGACGTGTTCGTGTAGCTGGATATGGGGTTGGGATTCGCTCATACTTTGGACCTTCATCACATAGCAAGGAACAATCGTTCAATCAACCTAGCTAAGAGTATTTACTACAATTACGTGAACAGTTAAAGGCTGAGGTAACTCAAGAGTTTAAAGAAAGCTTCATGGAGGAGTTTAATGTGCGAATGGAAATGGAGTTCAAAACGCGGTGGGATGGTTTATGACTCTCTCAGCAACCACCTATTATGGTAGAAGATGAACCAGTTCCGCCTCCTATTAAGAAAGTCAACACTAAAGGCAGTTGTTCGGCGGTTGATCTATCGAGGGATGACTTTGGCTCAACTAGCCAATGCGAGTTATATGTTGAGTGTAATTCTTTGACCCGATTCGTTGCCTTGGGTAAGTGTTATGAAGGGGTCAAAATGTTACACAATGTGTCTCTTCCTTCTAATTTCATGAAGTTCACGGTGGAGAAGGTCTTTTATGGTGATCTTGCAGCTCCTGTGTCGACATCAGAAGTCACAATTGTAGCAGAGGCATTACATACTTTCGTTGCCTGGCCTAGACATCTCGTCAGACCTATAGACTCTATGGTATATCTTTGCACTAATACTAATAGAATTATATATTAGATATATTACATTCTAACTAATTTAAGTATTTGTTTGTTTGTTGATGAGTAGCAGGAACCTAAGACAAAATTGCCTCTGCGAAAGAAGAAAATATTCTCCATTGATGATCTTGTGACGGCATTGGTGGAAGTTGCTACAGAATTAGATACAACCGTCTTAGAGGTTCCATGGGATGTCAATGTTTTTGGAAGACATAGTAATCTACCGTTGTATGTTCACATGTCTGATTTGTTGGACCTTGCAGCCAGAGATCAAGAGATTAACGTAAAAATTATGCAATTATGGATTATGTAAGTTCAAATATTAAAATCTTTATACTTTTAATTTATTAAATATATTAGTACTAACTTATTGAAATTTAGGTATCTTTTTGGATTATGCTTTGATGAGGGGAAACACAATATATATGGGTTTTTAGACCCTCAAATCACTCAATCAATTGGAAACAAGAAGTCAGAAACACAAACATACATCACCACTGCCTTAAAGAATGGTGGAAAACACATTTATTTTGCTCCGTACATCCATGAGTAAGTTCTTATTTATTAAATAAGTTTTAATAAATTATTAAAATAAGAGAAACTAATTAACTGATTTGTTATACAGGCGTCATTGGCAACTATTGATCATATCTGTTCAAGATCATACCCCTACATGGTTTTGCTCCTTGCATAAAAACCTCCTACCTATTTTAAAAACATTATAGATAGGTACGACAATTTCATTTAACATTTATTATTACTTATATATTATATAATGTTATGTATTCTAACATGAAATCTTATTATTTTAGTGTTTACTCTGGATATAATATGTTGTGAGGGAGGAGAACTTCAAATGCACAAAAACTCACTTGGATGTACCTTAAGGGATTTAAAGTATATTTGTTCACTTAATTTAATGTTTTTCACTCATTCATTTAATACATTTATTTTCACATGCAGTCCAACATGCAACCTGGAAATTATGAGTGCGATTATTATGTTATGCAGTGGATGTTGACTATTTTGCAAGCTGAAATTAAGAAAGGTTGGGATCAGGTAATACCTCAATACAATAAACACTTTAAAATTTGAGATTTATTATTCATGCACTAATTCAAAAAATTTCAAATGTCCCAATTGTTCAACGACCAACACCCGCTAGATTTAGAAGCATTGGAGTATGTGAGAACAACATAGTCAAAGTATTTCGTAACCCTGTATAACACTCTAGTATAGATAAATCATTACAATGACAAATTTTGTCATATATTAGCAAAACTTTTTTGTATAATGTTATAATTTGTTGTATGTAATTTTTATATTTAAATTATGATTTTAAATGTTTTTATTTTTTGGAATTGAAAATTTTATGCAGGTTTGAGATTTATTAAAAAACAATTTTTTTAATCATTACATATAACGACGATTCCACTTGGAACCGTCTTTAAAAGGCATACTTACAATGACGGTTCCTCTGGGAAGCGTCTTTAAAAGTCCCTTAAATTTTTCAAAATAAAATTACTAGTGACCTTTAACTACGGTTTCTACAACCGTCGTTATAGGTCTTAGTTTTAACGACGGCTCCAGAACCGTTGTGAAAAACCCCCACCTTTTAACGACACCCGTAATAACGATGGGTTTGGAACCGTCTTTAAATGTTGATTTCAACCGTCGTTAATCTACCTTTTTGTACTGGTGTGACACTCATCACTTATCTTGGAGATCCCACACGCTCGAAGTGGCGTGTTCCTCCATTCCAATATCCATAACCTTTTCCTATCCTTCATCCTTTTCATTCCCTTTTCCATTTTGCCATCTATCTTGTGTTTGTGTTATTGTTTTGCTTCATTTTCCACTCGATCTCCTTTATCTTTATTGTTTCCTTGTTATGTCTTTCAATTCCGCAGCACATCATCATTATCAACATATTGTGTGCTTTTTCTTTTGCCTTTAGAAGTGAACCTTCACACTTACTTAACCACTTGGTTAAGTTCGTGTCCAGTGAGAATCTTCTCTGGGTGGGTTTCACCCCTTAATTGTTAAAATTCAAATCATAAACAAAGTGTCACCATTAAAATGGACAACTCTAAAATCAACTCACATCACAGTGGCTCGCCGAGGCTAGTGGAGGAGGAGTCATCGCGGCTCATGCAGAGGCGTGGTAGAGCAGGAGCGGTGCTCATGGTGGCTCGCGCAGAGGAGGCTTGTCGTGGCTCACACACGGAGGAAGCTCTGGCGGTGGAGGTAGTGCTCTCAATGGTTGCGCGCGACAAAGGAGGAAGCATGCCTGGTTGTTCGTCAATGGTTGCACGGAGGAAGCACTCGCGACTCTCGATGTGGTTGCTCAGAGGTCACGACACTCGCAGTTGTGTGGAATAGGGGCTCAAGCAGAGCAGGAAGCGTGCACAACATGGAGGCACGGGCGCTTGATGCTGCTGGGTCGGGATATTACTGCCAAGTGAGGACACCACCGAGGAAGGAGGCTGCCGCCAAAGGTTCTGTAAGTGTGTGAGTGTAGAGCATAGGAGAATAAATTCACACGCTACCTGATTGTTATCAAACTCCCTTTCAATGATGGTTCGTCTCAATTGTGGTGGTATGTTTCTCAAAATGTACTTTAACGACGGTTTGTCTTAAAATGATCGTAGTATATCTCTCAAAAATCAACGGTTTCAACCACAATTATTAAAAGTTTAAAAATTTACAAAAATGGCAACGCCTTTTGTTTCTCGATAGTTTTTGTAATAAATGTAATTATTTGGGCTCGTGGATTCTGAATTGATATTCGCCCCTCATACTTTTACTCCTCTTCCAATTAAGGTGCACATGGAAGAACTTAGTATTTTTATCTATTTTTTCGGACATCTCATTCTAGTCTTTTTGTTTACTCAAAGATTATACCAGATTTTATGTTGTAATAAACCCTTTCCCCTTCATTTTCAACCTAAAAAGAGTATATTTTAAAAATCGACAGTCAATCAATAAAAAAACTGGTAAATCAATTCTCTAATAAATTAAATTAAACAACACAGCCAAGTTACACTAATGAATCGGTATAAAACTGGGTGAACGCATAAAAATCAATGGAACTTTTTAGGGTCGGTTTAAGCCAGCCAATAAATTATCACCGAATGTAAGGAAAAGACAAGGGCGATTTTTAAATTAAAGAGAAAATCTGACTAAATCTAATTATAAAATAAATAATTAAGTTAATCTGATAAGAACTAGAAAATATGATTAATTTAGAAAAACTTATAGCAGGAAAAACATTATTTAAAAAGACGACAACAAAGGCCATTGTTTTTTAACTACAACGATAATCATTCTTTAATAAATGACAACAAATGAAATAATGTGTTTTTATAATTTGATAGCATATCTAGAAAGTTTTTCTATGTCCAGAGTGGATACGCCCTATTCTTATCCAAAAGCTTTGTGCATCACAATCTTCTCATCATGTATACTTGTACCCACGATCGTGTCCATGGATCCACCACGTACTTAAACTTCTTTTCTTGTTTCAAATTCATGATCTTCTCTCTTTTTTTTTTTAATTGTAATTTGTTTCCAATATTTTACTAGACACGCAATTGTAGTTCTTAAGTTTCAATCGCTCATAATTTTGGTTGAGTTTTGTAATTAATTCTTTTGCACTTTGCTCAATTATTTAATGGTTTTTGTTTTGACGCGATATATTGAAATTGGAAAAAAGATATATGGTGATTATAATTTTTTTTTATGAAATTGGAAAGAATAATAATTACAAGTTGTTATCAAATATAACTTGAGGTCGTCAATATATTTTTGAAAGGAAAATGAATGAAGCTATAGATATCTAAAAACTAAAAATTAAAATTATATAAAAAGAAAGGACCAATCATTTTGAGTAACTTATATAAAACATCAATCTATTGTAAAATTAAAGTTTCTTGTATAATTATAATTCAACAAAAAGCTCTTCTTTTTGCGTACAATCTTTTAAAATTTTTTAGATTTTTTCTCTTTTATATGTCATGTTTCATAGTTTTAAATAGTTCTTCTTATTTAAGAAAAACTAAAAGAAAAAACAATATGTACTGAGAGACGAAGACAGAAGAAGAAAAGGTCGCATTATAACGTAGGACATAAAGAAAGAAAGGCGGAAATATTTTATGAAGGAAAACGACTACTACAATAGAAGTCAAGAGGAAGTTTTCAAGTTTACCATATTAGTTATTTTAAATGCTCTTTCCTTCGTACGTCAATATACTTGTGTTGTTGATCCTGCAACAATATTTACATGTTTTTTTTTTCAATATACAAAATCATATTTGTTCTTGGAGGCACGAGTTTCTTCTTGTTATGTTCTGGTATATCTCCAATCTTCTTAGATCATTAGTCTCGGCAAACGTAACTTATAGTGTGATGTTAAATTTAGTTTGGTTTGAATAAAGATATCAGTCTAGGATTAGAATTTTACTATGATGGCAGAGATCTCAGGACTAATTACTAAAGCTATTGCAAGAAGAATATAAGAAGATTGAGAATCTACTCCTGATGGCAGAGACACTCTCTTATACATGTTCAAAAGTGTCATAACTAGTGTAAATTCTAGAGTAGAATTTAAAATTTCGTGCTTAAAAATAAAGTATAATTTTTGCTTGTATTTTTGTTTTAAGTAAATTAGGGTTAGAGTTAGAACCTACCTAGGGTATTATTGAGCTTAATTGCAAACCACATTAAACCCTGAGCCGATCTCCTAAACCTAATTAGGCACGCGGATCACACCATGTCACACTTGCCTTGTGACTTGCCTTAGGCGCCAAGTTTGAATGGTTTGTATTTGAATTTTCCCACCACATTTTGTAACCCTTGGCCAACCTCCTTCACCTATAAAAGAGATGCTTGGTTCATGATTTGATAAATCAAATATATGAGTGTTTTGCTGCCAAATTGCAAGTCTAAGCACTTTCTTGTCTAACCTCTCTAGGATAGACACCTTTGGTCTCTTCTTCCACCTTTTCCAAGTGATTTGGCCGAACCAATAACTCTCCACACTCCTCATGGAAACTCCAAGGCATCCATGGCTCCAATGGAGCTCTCATTGACTCATCACTTCCATTAGTTTCAGCCAACTCCAACCAATATCCAAGAAAAATCAATTCGGATGAAGATGATGCTATTACATTGCCTTTGACTTTAAAGTGATCACCTATTTATATTGGTTGTGTTGAGCTTTTGGTAGTACGAACGGTTAGAACGGGCCCAATTGTCCTTTAATCTTGATTTGTGGATGTTTATTGTGTAATCATTACTAATGGCTTGTCGAGTCTTTGCGTGTTTGCGTGAGACCTGATTTTCTGAGAGGCTGAGATGCCGATGTGACAGATATATCTCGACCATTTAGGAACTCGACAATACACTATTTTTCCCAAAGCTCGAGTAAAATGAAGAGTCTTAGATTTGAAAGAAAAATGTATTTCTTTGTTTGGCTGGAATGTGATTTGTTTCATAACTGACATGTCGAGGTTCCACTTGTTCGGACACGGTGGTTTCTCGCATAACCGACATGTCGAGGTTCCTCTGGTCCTTGGTATATAGACCCTTCGGACTTGAGTGGGGGAAACATACGAAGGGTTTAAAGCATGGGTTTTGATGTGATTTTTGTCAGAGAATATGAAAGGTCGCGTGATCTTAGTCGTTGATGGTCATATGATTTGACAGTTGGGGTTGACCGTGATAGTTCGTCTTTGTTTCTTGTTGTGCCTATAAATAGGATGTGTCGTAGGTTCCACATTCCATCCAAATCTTCCACCTCATGTCTAAGAGTTCCCCAACTCCCATGTCTTTGGCTATGATTGAGGAGTTGGGCAACAACGTTGACGTGGATTCTGAGTATGCATGGGTGGATAACCGAGTTTGGGAGTTCTTCTTGAAGTATCGGGATGCCTCCATGCTTCAGTCTTTTTCCAATAGTGTGGATATTCTTGAGGATGAATTCCGGATGGTATAATTTCCTTGTGTAAGTGCAAGCCCTTGGGTGTCACCTGCCTTGGATCAGAAGGTTTATTTGAGGATATCTTTTATTTTTATTCATGTCTAATAATGATGTTCACGTCCAATTTTCACTACACGAGTTCACCATGGGAGTCTTGCGTACTTTGAATGTTAAGCCCACACAATTATATATGAATAATTGAGCGTCGTTGCAGACTTTTCGATTTCTTTATCAGGTGTTAAGTTTGAAGTCAACGTTGAGGTCATTCTCTACATTTCTATGGCACTAGGCCGGGAGACCGGGTGGGGTGATTGTCATTAATAGGATAGTCAAGAATTTGTCTCTTAACATCCTTTACTTCGTCGTATAAAAATTTCAAGGGGAACTTCTTTAAGGTCATGATCGAACAGGCATGTTGATAATATTTTTATGATGGTGAGACTCCTCATTTTTCATTTTATTTGACCAAGAACCTTGCACGATATCATATGTGGCCTAATATGTAGATGATCGGGAACGACCTGGAGGTGTTGTTGGTCTTAGATGGGCTTCCTTGCAAGATACCTACTCAGCCTCTTTTCTGAGCGTACCTATCCTCCACAAGTTTGTTGATGTAGATGGTATGTCTTTATTCTTCTTCATGTATTATTTTGAAGTTAATGTTCTTTGACTTGTTTTTGGGGATCCCTACTCAGCCTTTCCTCTGAGCATACCTAACCCCCCCCCCCCCCCCCCCCCACCCCCCCCCCACAAGTTTGTTGATGTAGATGGTATGTTTCTTTTCTTCTCGATGTATTAATTTAAAGATAATGTTTGTTGACTTGTTTTTGGTGTAGGTGTTATGACTGGCTTGAATCCCGACGAAAACAAAAATAACTTTAAGGAGTTGATAATTTGGTGGAAGGCGAAGGTCGCTGCGAACAAGAAAGGAAAGGATGTAACTGATGTCGAGGTCGTGATGCCCGTTAGTATTGTCTCAACACCCAAGATTGTGTAAACACCCACTTTTTGTCTCCCGCGACTAGTTGGTTTGGCTGGTCAGTTTTTTAATGAAAGTTTTTTTTTGTATTGGTTTCATTCTTGTTCTTAGAATAGTTTTTGTTGTCGACCTTTTTAATTTTCTATAATTGTGTTTGGATTTTTTCGGGGCATGCTTAACATGTTGAGTATTAAATTGGCACCTCAAGATGTCGATGGTAAATGAGTTTTTTACTTGACGATTTGTATTGTTATATTTGCGTAACTACATTCGGTCTTTTTGACGTGTTTCTCTTAATTGTGTTTGGTAGAGGTTTCTTGTTTCATTGTTGTCGTTGTATAATTATTAAAGTGAATTTTGGCTTTGGCCAAGGGCCTAACGGTTTCGCTACTCTTGGTAGGATTTCTTTTCCACGGACGGCACTAACCGTTTCTCAGTAGGGACTCACAAAAGTGAGTTTGACCATGACCGATAACTTAATTTTATTACGCAATTCTCAGTAGGGAATCATTGGTTATTTGGACCTTGACCGAGAACTTAATTTTATTATGTCATTCTTGGTAGGGAATCACTTTTGGTGATTTTGACCTTACCCAAAAATGTAATTTTGTTCCACCATTCTCAATACGGATTCTTTTTATTGAGTTCGACCTGGATCGAGAATGTTTGTTGAGGGCTGAGGAAAGAAATGACATGAAGGTAACATTACTTTTATTGAAGTGTCTCATTAAAATTTTCTCAGTCAAAACCCTACTCAGGGAAAAATGTCGAGGTTGGAAAGAGTAATTGTTAGCTAAAATAAAACTTGAGGTGTCTTGCATTCTAGACATTCGTGCATCCAAATGTTCTATTCAGTAAGCTCCATTCTGTAAGCATTCTTTTATTAAAAAAGGTTCCTCATAGTTCATTGTAAACTTTTCATCATATGACTCTTTTTGTGCATCGCTCCTTACCTTCCACACGAGGTTGCCTTCCTAGAAGAGCCTCGGCTTTAGATTGACATTGTAGCGTCTGCCGACCCTATGATTGCATGCCTCTTCTCAGATTTTTTTTCCTTGTCGCACTACTCTTGGAGAAAGTCCTGCTCAGTTTGTAGGCACTCGTTATTAAGTTGTAGGTCGCATAAAGTTCTTCAGATAGTTGGCTCTCCTATCTCAGTCGGCAACATGGTGTTGGTGTTGTATGTTAGGTTGTATGGTGTCTCTCTCATTGTGGATTGCGGTATGTACCTATTGTTGGGTTTAATAGTGCCAAAGTTCAAGAGGGGGGGGGGGGGTGAATTGACCTTTTAAAACTTTCTAGCAGAAACAGTGTTTAACACAGTTTACAGAAAATAAATCGATTTATGTGAAAATGAACAGATTTATTTCAGCACTGTTTTCCAGAAATTAAGAACAATGAATTACAGAACAACAAGCTTCAATTTTAAGCAATTGTTTAAGGTTCAATTAATAGCTTTGACAATTTCTTGAGCAACCTATCACAGTCAATCTGTTCCAGTGGCTTTTAACAAATTTTATATGTTCTTATCAGAATCAAACAACTTTTTCAGAAATTAAGAACAGTATGAACAGAGCCCAGAAAGAACAGATTTATTATTGATTGAACAGATTTATTTCTTTGCTGTTTTAACAATTATGCAGAAACTTAATTGCAGAGATTGAGAGAGAATGAACACAGGGCAGTTATACTGGTTCACTCAACTGAGCTACATCCAGTCTTCACCTAAAACCAAGGTGAAATTCACTAAATCACAGTACAAACAAACACAATTCCCACTGTTCTTGAAACCTACAAGAACTTAGGTACTCTTGCTGAAAAACCTATTTCAGCTCACACACACTTTTCAAGAAAACCTATCAAGAAGAGTGTTCAACCAAACTATTACAAGAAATGAGAAGTGAAAGGACTACACCTGATTGAGGATACAAAGATCTGCCTTAAACCAGTAGGCAAGATTGCTAGAACAGTAGCAGCACCTCACACCAAGCTTTTGGAACCAAACCAAGAACAAGCACTTTGTGATTTTCGAAATCTTTGAAGAACAAATGCTAATCTTTTGTAAACTTTTAATTCTCTGCTGTCAAAACTTGTTTTTGCAAATGTATGAACGATTATTAAACCATAAAACAAGTTTTCATTTTATAGAAAACCAACAGTACCGCCCTGGTAGTCGGAAGTGATGACATGGCATCAAGCTACAGTATAGGCGTGTTGACGAGATGCCAGGTTGGCAGAATACATGATGCACAAAATCTAATTTTCACAAGACTTAGCCAAGGCATCAATGTAAAAATGAATCTGTTTATTTAGAAAAGAACAGATTTATTTTTATGCAGTAAACGTGTTTTTTGTAAAACATGTGAAAAACAGTTTAAGAAAACTTATGCTTGTTCTTATCACATGACCAGTGGTTATGAGGTGAGTTACTCAGCAAAAAGCCCACTCTTAGACAACCTCTAAGCACTACCTAAGACACACTTAAAGCAAAGCAAAATACACATGAAATGTACATAGAAGTCTTCATCAAACACAATCTTGAAGGGGCAGCAACCATCTTTAACAATCTCCCCCTGTTTGATGGAGACAAATCCCCATAGCTAACCTCATAGCTTTGTTGCTTTAAGCACCTGCACTGCACCAGATTTTAAACCAGAAAAAACAGCAACATTGCATAGCATAAGAAATGGTTTTAAGGTGCAAAATTAACTCCCTGTTTCAGCTAGCTTCACCTAGCATGGTGAGCTATTTTTCTCCCCCTTTGGATTCATCAAACAGCATATAAGCATAGGGAAAAAATATAAAACAGAAACCATAATCATAATAGTTCAGAAAATAAAGCCATATTGTTCAGCATTACAGACATTTGAAAGCTGATAAAGAAAAAGAAGTTAAAAACAGATGACTACTGATCCTTGTAGTAAAGCTCTGCAAGTTGTGCCTGAACCCCTTCAATCTGATCATCAAGGTGTTGAAACCTTGCATGAGTAGTCTCAAAGTATGCCCTTTGTTCTGCAGACATTACATCAAGACGATACAACACTTGCCTTTCAAACATAGACATTGGTTCTCCTCGGTATTCTGGAGCTTGATAGGCAACTATGGCATTTGCAGCAGCTTCCTCATGCACAGACTGGGTAGCAGGTGAGTCATCATCCATAGGAGCAGCTTCATCCTCATCCTCATTGTGGAGGTTTGATGCCTCATGTTCTGCTTGAGGTTCCTTCCCTTTGAGAACCACCCACTTGTCCTCAATTTTGTGAAAACCCATTTTGGTGAGAGTTGAAGTATCAATCTCACTTACAACCTTGATAGGGTCGTTTCTCTCATTTGTAACATCAATACCAAAGTAATCAATCAATTTGGAAACAATTATAGCATAGGGAAATCGGTAATCAGCCAACCTTTTTTATTTGAGCATGTGTTCATTGATAATGAAAACCCAGTTTACCTTAATCTGGTTCATGATGCAATATAGGAGAATTAGATCCTCTTCATGTAAGACAGCATGGTTTGTCCCTCTTGGAATAAGTTGCCATGCTATGATGTAGGCAACTAGACGTGGAGTGAGGTTCAAATGCCCTGCATGGAACCTGTTTATACTCTCTGTAGGATTCCTCATGCAGCTCTTATAATATTGCAGCTTGTTGAATTCTGAAATTCCACTGGTATTTCCCTTTCCTACTTTCAATCCAGCATATTTTATTCCAGCCACAGAGTTCCACACCTCACTTGTGATCTTCATCTTAATTCCTTTCACATAAGAGACAACATTCTTCCCATCCAATGTGAGGTTAGTATAAAACACCTTCACCAAGTCAGGATATACATTACCCGTTAATTCCAGCAACTTTTTCAGTTTCTGGTGCTTCAACACAGCCCTTGTTTCTACCAGTTTTTCAGATTTCAGCTAGTTGAAATCTAGCACCTTGGGTATGTTGATCTGCTTCCTGCTTGTCTCGTGAATGTAGGAATTGATGCCTTCTTCATTTCCTGCGAACCAACCTTCTAGTACACCTTGAGAGGTGGTTTGCTTTCCCTTGCTTTTCTGTTTTTGTCTTGAAGACGAAGCCATGTTTGAACCAGAAAATATCTCTTGTTTCTAATGGTGAGAATCAAAGAGAGGCAGCCAATGTGGGTAACAAATATTCACACAGATTTATAGCAGAATGAATGGATTGATATGGCAGTTATGAGTGGATATGCATGGAGATTTTATGCTCTGAATTTGTGCAGAGAATCTTTGAAAATATGCACCAAATATTTAGGGTCACGATGCATACACTCAAACTTTTATTGAGCACCCAAACCATCAAATCGGTTACATAACCATGACCAAAACCGTCAAAGGTACAGAGGTTAATGCCCACTAAGTCAGTCAAGCAGTCAAAGATCAGAATTTCTCTTTCCTAGTCATCAATGCATATCAGTGCAGAAAATAAACACATTCAATTACGAATAAACAGATTTAATTTTTCACTGCTAGGCACAATTGACATTTATAATACCCAATTCATTAAGCAGAAAATTAAACCTATCTTTGGCTAATGGTTTTGTGAACAAATCAGCAAGTTGTAAATCAGTACCAATGAACTTAATATCACATGTTCCATTAGATATGTGTTCCCTTAGAAAATGATGCCTAATTTCAATGTGTTTGGTTCTTGAATGCATGACAGGATTTTTGGTTAAGTTGATTGCACTTGTATTATCACACAGCAGAGGTATATGGTTAAGTAAGATACCAAAATCATTCAATTGTTGTCTTACCCATATAGTTTGAGCACAGCAACTCCCTGCTGCAATGTATTCTGCTTCAGCAGTGGAAAGAGCTACACAAGCCTGCTTTTTGCATTGCCATGAGATCAAGCTTGATCCAAGCAAATGACAGGTTCCACTTGTGCTCTTCCTATCAATTTTGCAACCTGCAAAATCTGAATCAGAATATCCAGTTAAGCTTAATGAAATATTACCTAGATACCACAAGCCAACTTCTTTAGTTCCTTGCAAATACTTCAAAGTCCTTTTGAAAACATTGTAGTGTGATTCTTTAGGAGCAGATTGAAACCTTGCACACATGCACACTGCAAACATTATGTCTGGCCTGCTGGCAGTGAGATACAGTAGTGATCTTATGAGTCCTCTGTATTTGGTTTCATCAACAGAAATTTCAGCTTCATCATGATCCAAATGACAGCTTGTTGAGAAGGGTGTGCTGATTGGTTTACACTTGTCCATTTCAAATTTCTTCAGCAGATCCTTGCAATACTTAGCTTGACTTAAGAAAATGCCATCTTTGAGTTGTTTGACCTGCAAGCCTAGAAAATAGTTCAACTCACCCATCATTGACATTTCAAACTCACTCTTCATGACTTTCACGAAAGCTTCACATAATTCTCCATTGTTTGATCCAAAAATGATATCATCCACATATACTTGTACTAGAATTGAGTCATCTTCTTTCTTCTTAATGAACAAGGTCTTATCTGATGTGCCTCTGTCATAGCCTTGTGAGGTGAGAAAATCACTTAGCCTCTCATACCATTGCCTAGGAGCTTGCTTGAGTCCATAGAGAGCCTTTTGGAGTTTGAACACATATTCTGGATGTTGATGGTCTTCAAAACCTGGTGGTTGTGAAACAAATACCTCTTCATTTATATAACCATTTAGAAAGGCACTCTTCACATCCATTTGAAATAGCTTGAACCCTTTGATGCAGGAGAAGGCAAGTAGCAACCTAACAGCTTCTAACCGAGCCACTGGTGCATAGGTCTCATCATAGTCTATCCCTTCTTCTTGATTGTACCCTTTAGCTACAAGCCTAGCCTTGTTTCTGGTGATCACTCCATGCTCATCCATCTTGTTTCTAAATACCCATTTTGTCCCAATTATATTCATCTCAGGTATTCTAGGAACAAGAGTCCAGACCTCATTAAGAGCAAATTGATTCAGTTCCTCTTGCATAGCTAAAATCCAGTTGCTGTCCTTGAGAGCTTCATTCAAATTCTTGGGTTCAACTTGAGATACAAAGGCCATTGCTTCACAGAAATTGTTCAAGGATTTTCTAGTTGACACTCCTTTCTCAATGTTCCCAATGACATTATCAAGGGTTAAGTCTCTTGGGGTTTTCCACTCTTTTGGCAAACCTGCAGCTGCAGTAGATTCTTGTATAGCATGTGTATCAGCAGTATCAAAATGAATCGATTCATTTTGATTTAAAACAGATTTAAATTCATTACTGTCAAGGTCATCAGCAGCAGTTTTAGATATGCTATGATCAGTTTCATCAAAAACAACATGCATTGATTCTTCTACTATAAGCAACCTTTTATTGAAGACTCTATATGCATGACCATTCAAAGCATAACCAATGTGCACACCTTCATTAGATTTAGCATCAAACTTACCAAGATTTTCTTTGCCATTATTCAATACAAAACATTTACACCCAAATACTCTAAGGTGGCTCACACTAGGTTTTCTGCCCTTATACAGTTCATATGGGGTTTTCTTAAGAATTGGTCTTATTAAGGTTCTATTTAACACATAAGCTGCAGTATAAACTGCATCAGCCCAAAAATACTTAGGAAGCTTAGATTCATTTAACATAGTTCTAGCTAGTTCCTCTAATGATCTATTTTTCCTTTCAACTACACCATTTTGTTGGGGTTTCCTAGGGGCTGAAAAGGTATGTGCTATCCCATGCTTCTCACAGAACCTCTCAAACTTAGCATTTTGAAACTCTCCCCCATGATCACTTCGAATTGATTTTATGCAGCAACCATTTTCATTTTGCAGAATTTTTGCTAATCTCTTAAAGGCAGTGTAAGCATCATGTTTATGTGCAAGAAATAGAGTCCATGTAAATCTAGAGTAATCATCCACAACAACTAAAGCATACAAATTTCCAGCCAAGCTAGCAACTCTAGATGGACCAAATAAGTCCATATGTAACACATCCAATGGATTTTTTGTAGAGACAATATCCTTTAACTTGAAAGAGGATTTGATTTGTTTACCTTTCACACAAGCATCACAAAGCCTGTTATCCTGAAATTTAATGTTAGGTAAACCAGAAACTAAATCTTTAGATTTCAATTTATTCAAGTGATTTGTGTGTATGTGAGCTAACCTCCTGTGCCACAGCCAAGACTCATCACTTATGGACAGCAAACACTCATTTGAAGAGTTAGTTTCCATGATATTCAGCAGATATATGTTATTCACTCTCTTACCAGTAAACAGTACCTTATTAGATGAGTTACTTGAGATTGTGCAGCCTTTTGACCCAAAATTCACTTTGTATCCTTTGTCACAAAGTTGACTTATGCTGAGAAGACTATGCTTGAGTCCTTCTACATAGAGCACATTCTCAATGGTTGTTGAATTCCCTGTTCCAACAGTTCCTCTGCCCAAAATCCTCCCTCGGTTATTATCACCATAGGTTACATGTCCTTCTGCTTTGAGCTTCAAGCTAGTAAACTTTGTAAGATCTCCAGTCATATGCTTGGAACAACCACTGTCCAAGTACCACTGATTTTTCTTGCTGCCAATCTGCAAAACAGAATAAAATGATACAAATGGTACCCTTTTCAGTATAGGGTCCAGCACAGATTAAAACCTTCTCTTTGGTAGCCATTTTGCTAAGTTCTTAGGCACAAGATGCTTTCTAGCAATGCAAGACCTAGAGGTATGACCAGATTTCATGCAGTAAAAACAGGTTACCTGAGATGCCTTTTTGCCACTGTTAAAAGCTGAAAAAACTGATTTTGCTGGAACAAAAAAACTTGAAAGCTTTTTGACATTGGTTACATTTCCAGGATTATAACCAAGACCATTCTTATTGAAAACAGCATTCTGTGATCCAAGGAGAGACTCAAGGTTTTCTCTTCCCTTGGTGAAATTGGAAAGGGTTTTCAGCAAATACTCCACTTGTTTTTCCAATTTTTTGCAGTTTTCACAGGTTTTAATAGAGGCATGCAAGCATGTTAGTTCAAGGCTTACCAAATCAGTTTTGGCCTTATGCAATTCTTCCTCAAGTGTTTTTACCTTAGGTGCAAGCACATTATTTACCTTCTGCAGCTTATTGCATATTACAGCTAGCCTATTTGCTTCATCATGTGTTTCCTTGAAAGCAGCAAGCAAATCATCATAGTTATCAGAATCAGCAGAAAAATTACTTACTGAATCAGAGCTTGACTCCTCATCCTTCATCATGAAGCATGGATTATTTTCCTCATTCTCAGTTGAAGAGCTGCTGGTTGAAGATACTTCATTTTCTTCCCATGAAATGTAAGCTCTTCTTCCTTTGTTCCTTTCAATTCTCTTGCTGACAGATTTGTCCTTTGCTTGATTGTCTGGACAATCTGTTTTGATGTGCCCTGTTTTGCCACAGCCAAAGCAAGTATACTTAGAGGAATTTGAATCATTGGGTTTAGGATACCTTCTTTTCTGCTGGTTCCTATTTCTGCTTTTCTTCAGGAATTTGCTGAATCTTTTTGTAAGAAGACTGATTGTTTCATCATCTTCAGCATCTTCTTTTTCCTCCTTGATCTCATTCAGTTCAGTTGCTTTCAGTGCAAGACCTTTGGGTTTTCTCTCTGTTGTTTCCTGCTCTTTGAGTCTCTTGAGCTCTAGCTCATGCTCCATTAGCTTTCCAAAGAGTGCAGCAGTTCCTAGCTTTGACAGATCACGACTTTCAGATATGGCAGTCACCTTTGGTTGCCAGCTTCTGTCGAGGCACTTCAATATCTTTATGTTGAGTTCCTCTCTGTCACACTCTTTTCCCAAACAAGTGAGGTGATTCACAATATGGGTGAACCTTTTCTGCACATCAGCAATGCTCTCCTCGGGTTGCATTCTGAACACTTCATATTCTTGGATGAGAGCATGTTTTCTTGACCTCTTCACATCTTCAGTGCCCTCATGAGTGACTTCTAAGACTTCCCACATCTCCTTAGCTGACTTGCATTGGGATATCCTGAAGAACTCATCCATTGTAAGTGCAGAGGTTATGATGTTCTTGGCCACAAGATCATATTGAGCCTTCTTTCTTTCGGTCTCATTCCATTCAGATCTTGGCTTTACCACTTCTTCATCCTTGACAACGTGCATTGGCACATAAGGTCTATGGACCAAAGCTTCCCAAATTAATGCATCAATAGATTCCATGAAAATTCTCATTCTAACTTTCCAAAATGCATAATTCATTCCATTGAACATAGGTGGTCTATTAACAGCAGATCCCTCAGCAAAAAGCACATTAAACTCAAACATTATTACAAACAAACTTGATTAAAATACAAGTCCTAGCTCTTGATACCAATTGTTGGGTTTAATAGTGTCAAAGTTCAAGAGGGGGGGGGGGGTGAATTGACCTTTTAAAACTTTCTAGCAGAAACAGTGTTTAACACAGTTTACAGAAAATAAATCGATTTATGTGAAAATGAAAAGATTTATTTCAGCACTGTTTTCCAGAAATTAAGAACAATGAATTACAGAACAACAAGCTTCAATTTTAAGCAATTGTTTAAGGTTCAATTAATAGCTTTGACAATTTCTTGAGCAACCTATCACAGTCAATCTGTTCCAGTGGCTTTTAACAAATTTTATATGTTCTTATCAGAATCAAACAACTTTTTCAGAAATTAAGAACAGTATGAACAGAGCCCAGAAAGAACAGACTTATTATTGATTGAACAAATTTATTTCTTTGCTGTTTTAACAATTATGCAGAAACTTAATTGCAGAGTGGAGTGAAATGGGTTTAAGGGTTTTTCGAAATGGGTTTGGGAAGCGCAAACGTTAACTGAAGGTAACCGTTGATGAAGCCACGTGTCGAACGATGGGAGGAGTGTTTGGTGGAGCGTCAGAGAAGCAGAAAGTACAACCGCTTGAAATTCTGCGCCAGTGCCACGTAGATCGGTATTGACGTGACTCCTTTAGTCTTTTCGCTGGACAAGTCTTCGCTTAAGACTGGGGGGCTTGTGT
Organism: Phaseolus vulgaris; assembly: GCF_000499845.2. Classification (NCBI taxonomy): domain Eukaryota; kingdom Viridiplantae; phylum Streptophyta; class Magnoliopsida; order Fabales; family Fabaceae; genus Phaseolus; species Phaseolus vulgaris. The sequence continues at coordinate 16,230,765 of NC_023759.2, read as the reverse complement.
ACCGCCCTGGTAGTCGGAAGTGATGACGTGGCATCAAGCTACAGTATAGGCGTGTTGACGAGATGCTAGGTTGGCAGAAGGGAAGGAAGTCGGGGGGCTCGTGAAATCGCCAGTTATTAAGTTGGCGTGCTCCGATCTCCAGTATACCAGAACCGGCGGTCATCGGGTTAAAGATGAAGTCGCCAGATGTAAACTCAGGCGACCAAGTGATTGGAGATCGCCGGAGCAAGCACATCGCCGAAGATGAAGGTGGTGTAGATTATGAAGGCGGCCGGCGAGACCACAGGGAAGGTGTACGAAGGCACCCTAACTCGCCAATCCCAGTAGAGATCGCGCTCCAAGTTAGCTATGCACTGGGCAGCACCATGCATAAGTAACTTAGCCAAAAGAGAGTCAGAAGCAGCGCCCAAGTCAAGGAGGCTCCAAATGATGGCACGTGTACGACTGGATGCGAGCCACGTATCCAGGTGCGTAACTGCCAGGAGAGAGAAAGTGACCAGGTATATAAGGGTTTCCCAACGAACTTCTGAGGTACGCACGTTCAGATTGTATTCTTTACGCTTGCGAGTTCTTGAGCATACTGTGAGAGAGAACTGGTTCACGGTTCCTTGAGAGTTCTTGAGTGTTACTCTTGAAGTATTTGGTGGTTCAGTCACTGACTTGGGCGTTGGAGTGCGATCGGCCGCAGCGGCGCCGCTCTGTTCTTTTGCAGGTTCTTGAGATGGATCGTGACGAAGGACGGAGGTTGACGCGGTGCACACGTCGATCCAAGTTTGACGAGGCAAGTCCCAACGTTCTGGTCAACAGGCAGGATCATCAGGTGCCCACCGTGGGGCCGTGTAAAACCTGTTCCCATCCACAGCGGGAGTTCTTGGAGGTTTTCGTAGTTTTCTGCGTGGTTGTGTGCTGGTGCAACCATTGCTCGCTGTTCGTTTGAGTTTTGTTCGGTGATTTCGCGTTTTCCACCGTTCGTTTGGATTTTTGTTCGGTGAGGTGAAGTTTTCTGCTGATTGCGCGAGTTTTGTTCGGTGAGATTCGAGTTCTTTGGCTCGTTTGGTTTGTCGTGGGAGAAGCGGTGGTTTCTGGTGGAGTTGCAGGTTTCTGTGGAGGTTCGCTGTGTTCTTGAGTTTTCTTGCGGAGTTTCTCGCAGTTTTGACCGATTGATCGCTGAATCGATCGTCGCTGAAGGAAGTGTTGTTCATTGCACTCTGTGATTCGTCAAGTTTCATGAGAAAAATGAGAAGCAACCGTTCAAGTCCAGTTGCGCCTGTTGCTGCTGAAGGCGCCGGCGCCATGACCATGGCGCAGATGGTAGAGATTATGCGTTCGTTGCAGGCAACTGTGGAAGCCTCGCGCATAGAATAGGCGAGGATGCATGAGGACCTGGTCGCCTCTCGGGCCAGGAATGATGAGCTTAGCAAAGTGACTGAAGAGCTGCGTCAAGCTCTTCAGGAGCAGCGAGGGCGTCCTATTGCTGAAGAGGTCGCGCCGTCAACGCCGCCTCGTGTTTTTCCTATGCCTTTCACTCAGGCGATTACTGACACGCCTATTCCTGCGAGTGTGGTACCTGTTAAGGCTGTTTTTACCGGCGTGGAGGATCCTGAGGCTCATCTCACCACGTTCCATACGCAGATGATGTTGTCAGGAGGATCGGACGCCGTGTACTGCAAGATGTTCGTGAGCACACTCCAGGGAACGGCGCTGGAATGGTTTGTGAGCCTGCCTACCGGTCACATAACCAACTTCCAACAGTTTTCAAAGATTTTCGTCGAGCAGTACATCGTGAATAAGGCACCGCCCAGGGTGTCTTACGATTTGTTTGATATAAGGCAATATCAGGGAGAGTCCCTCAGGGACTACTTGAATCGCTTTGGGGCGCAGATGGTCAGATCGCCGGCCAAAGATGAGGAAATGCTGGTCTACGCATTTAAGAAGAGCGTGCTGCCGGGACCATTCTGCGAGGCATTGATCAGGGCTCACCCCGCCACGTTTGCTGAGGTTAGGCGACTTGCGGTGGCCCACATCGCCGACGAGAGTGAAGTCGCCGAGAAGAGGGGAAGCGTGGCTCCCGCCAGGCCGCGCGCCCAGACCAGGATCCAGCCACAGAGGGTTCTGGAGACAACGGCGGCCAGGAGGGATCAGAGGACTCGCCATCCTTATGATCCAAGGAAGAACAAGGGCAGGGGCCAAGGACGCCCGCAACCAGCACGCCGGGAATACAATCGCCCGCCTAAGCACAAGTTTGTCATGGGATTGGCGGACCTGATCGCCATTCCCAACATATCAGCTAGGTTGAAAGCGCCCGAGAAGGTAGGCGACAAGGTGCTGGGACCAAAGTCAGACGCCTGGTGTGAGTTTCACCAGGGCTTTGGCCACACCGTGGATTCGTGCTTGGCTTTAGGATACCAGCTCGATGATCTGGTTAAGAGCGGGTTCCTAAATGACTACTTGCTGGATAGAAGGACGGGGGGCGCGTCGAGCTCCCAACCAGCAGGTGGAGAGGCTCAGCAGCACGAGGTACCTACGCACGGGGAAATCCATACCATTGCAGGGGGTTTCTCAGGGGGTGGATGCACCGCATCACAGAGGAAGAGGTACACGAGGTCTGTGATGACGGTAGATATGTTTGAAGACCACTCGCCGGATGTGGACATTACGTTCACCAAGCAAGATCTTCGGGACGTTGTGCCTCATGACAACGATCCCATAGTAATCTCATTGATCACAGCAGGAAGAAAGGTCCACAGGGTTCTGGTGGACCAAGGAAGCTCGGCAGACGTGATGTTCTGGCCGACTTTCACGCAGCTGGAGCTACCCCTTGACCAGCTGGAGCTACCCCTTGACCAGCTGAGGCCCTATGGAGGGTGTCTGTATGGTTTCGCTGGTGACCAGGTGGAGGTCAGGGGGTACATAGAATTGAGGACTACGTTTACAAATGAGGCGGGTTCGAGAACGGAGAAAATCAAATACCTTGTTGTAAACGCTCCTTCAGCGTACAACATCCTGTTGGGAAGACCCACGCTCAACAGGATAGGCGCTATACCGTCGACCCGGCACATGAAGGTGAAGTTGTCGTCCATGGAGGGGGTGGTGATCACCATCAAATCCGATCAGAAAGAAGCGAAGAAGTGCTATGAGAATAGCCTGAAAAACAAGAGGTCAGTAAGTTACGTAACAACCACCCCGCCTCCCGGTGTGAAGCCCAGATCGACGGTAATAGAAGAGACCGCCGGAAGAGATGTGGAGATGGTGGATGCTGGGCTGGGGGAAGGGAACGCCGGTCTGGAGGAAGAAGAGGCAAGGAATCGCCCTGAGGAAGCGAGAGAGCTGGGAATCGCCAGGGCGGTGATCGCCAGAGAAACCAGGCCAAAACCCGTCGAGCAGTGGCTCGAGAGAGAGATTGGGGGAAAGATCTTCAAGCTGGGAAGATCCTTGGAGGTCGAGCTCCAGGACCAGATCGCCAAGGTGATAGAACGGCATCTGGATGCATTTGCATGGTCCGCTTCGGACATGCCCGGGATCGATCCCGACTTCTTGTGCCATCATCTGGCGATGGACAACTTGGTGAGACCAGTGCGACAAAGGAGATGAAAGTTCAACGAGGAGAGGAGGCAGGCGATTAGGGACGAAACACAGAAACTCCTCGCTGCAGGCCACATTAGGGAAGTCCAGTACCCTGAATGGCTGGCAAATGTCGTGCTGGTGAAGAAGAGTAATGGGAAATGGCGCATGTGCGTCGATTTCACTGATCTGAATAAGGCCTGCCCAAAGGATTCATATCCTTTACCAAGCATAGACGCCCTGGTGGATAGTGCTGCAGGGTGTAAGTTGTTGAGCTTCCTGGATGCCTTCTCGGGGTACAACCAGATCAAGATGCATCCCATGGATGAAGAGAAGACTGCCTTCGTGACCGAGAGATCGTGCTATTGCTACAAGGTGATGCCGTTTGGGCTGAAGAACGCGGGGGTCACGTACCAGAGGTTGATGGATCGAGTACTTGCACCGATGCTGGGAAGGAATGTGCAAGCGTACGTAGATGACATGGTCGTGACCTCGCCAGAAAAAAGCAAGCACGTTGCAGACTTGGAGGAATTGTTCACGACGATCGCCAAGTTCAAGTTGAAGCTGAATCCAGAGAAATGCATCTTTGGCGTGGAGGCTGGAAAGTTTTTGGGTTTCCTCTTAACTGAAAGAGGAATAGAGGCCAACCCGGATAAGTGCGCCGCCATCTTGGCGATGAGGAGCCCGACCACCGTGAAGGAAGTACAACAGCTCACAGGTCGGATGGCCGCCCTATCCCGCTTCGTGTCAGCTAGCGGAGAGAAGGGCCACCCATATTTTCAGTGCTTAAGGAGGAATAACAAGTTTGCCTGGACGAAGGAGTGTGAGGAAGCCTTCGTCAAGCTGAAGGAGTATCTGGCGAGCCCGCCGGTTTTGTGCAAACCGCTGGTGGGAACCCCTCTCAGGTTGTATTTTGCTGTAACTGAGAGGGCGGTAAGTGCGGTGCTCGCCCAGGACCAAGATCAGGCTCAAAAGCCTATTTATTTTGTTAGTAAGGTGCTGCAGGGCCTAGAAACGAGATATCAGGCCCTGGAGAAGGCTGCGCTGGCTGTGGTATTTTCGGCAAGGAGGTTGCGCCACTATTTCCATAGCTTCACGATACTGGTGATGACTGACCTGCCCATCCAGAAGGTCTTGAAGAAGCCCGACGTTGCGGGAAGGATGGTGAAGTGGGCAGTAGAGCTGTCAGAGTTTGATATTAAGTATGAGCCCCGAGGCCCGATCAAGGGGCAAATTTTCGCAGATTTCGTGGTCGAGCTCTCATCTGAGGCGACACGAGTTGAAGGGGACGATTTTCGTTGGGTGCTCTCGGTGGATGGATCGTCGAACCAGCAGGGTAGCGGTGCTGGAGTCATCTTGGAAGGACCCAACGGCGTGCTGATCGAACAATCTTTGAGGTTTGCCTTCAAAGCCAGCAACAATCAAGCAGAATATGAGGCGCTGATCGCCGGGATTTTACTGGCCAAAGAGATGGGAGCCAGGGTGTTGATGGCTAAGAGTGACTCGCTGCTAGTCACGGGGCAAGTAACAGGCGAGTTCCAGGCTAAAGATCCACAAATGGCGGCTTACCTGGAGTATGTGCAGGAATTGAAGAGTTCCTTTGCCTCCTTTGAAGTGGTGCATGTGCCCAGAGAGCAGAATGCCCGAGCTGACTTGCTAGCTAAGCTCGCCAGTTCAGGCAAGGGGGGTAGGCAGAGGACGGTGATTCAAGAAACTCTGAAGACGCCGAGAGCATTTATAGCAGATCACCTGGTTCTTCAGATAAGCAGGTCGACGGAAAAAGCGGCAAGAAGTCACAGGTCTTTGACGCAAGAAACATTGAGATCGCCGAGAATTAGAGCATGTCGAGGAGAGAAGGTGAACATGACGCAGGTCTGCGCTACCCATGAGCCAGACACCTGGATAACACAGTACAAGCGGTGTCTGGCAGATGGCCTTCTCCCGCTGGATCCGACAGAGGCTAGGAAGATAAAGAAAAATTCTAGCAAGTACACAATGATTGATGGCGAGTTGTACAGGTTTGGGTTCACCCACCCACTCCTGGAATGTGTGCATGGCGAGAAATGCACGAGGATTATGGCAGAGCTCCATGAAGGGATATGCGGAAGCCACGTCGAGGGTCGAGCTCTGGCCGCAAGGACTCTCCGTGCAGGTTACTACTGGCCAACGATGAGAGAAGATTGCAAGAGGTATGCACAGTGTTGCAAACAATGCCAACAGCACGCCGATTGGCACAAGGCGCCTCCCGAGGAGTTGAAGTCGATTTACAGCCCTTGGCCGTTTCATACTTGGGGAATCGACATCCTGGGACCATTCCCGCTGGCAATCAGGCAGATGAAGTACTTGGTGGTGGCGATTGAGTATTTCACCAAGTGGATCGAAGCAGAACCAGTGGCCCAGATCACCGCACACAAGATCGAAGGTTTCGTGTGGAAGAACATTGTGTGCCGATTTGGTGTGCCCAAGCGCCTGGTGTCGGACAATGGGACTCAGTTTGCAAGTCACCTGTTGAAGAAGCTGTGCGAAGGGGTGGGAATTCAACAGGTATTTGCATCCGTCGAGCACCCTCAGACGAATGGCCAAGTAGAGTCAGCCAATCGGGTGCTGCTGAGAGGTTTGAAGAAAAGGCTGGAGAAAGCCAAAGGAAGCTGGGCTGAGGAGGTGCCCCGTATAGTCTGGGCGTACCACACCACCGAGCAGTCAGGCACCCATGAGACCCCGTTCAGTTTGGTCTATGGGTGTGACGCAATGATTCCAGTGGAGATCCAGGAGAGCTCGCCGAGATTCCAGAACTTCGTGGAGGAAGACTCGAATGAGGAGAGAAGGTTGAACCTGGATCTACTGGATGAGGTCAGGGAAGAGGCGAGATTGAAAGCTGAGACGGTGAAGAGGAGGATTGAACGAAGATATAACTCGAAGGTGATGCCGAGACAGTTTAGAGAAGGCGACCTGGTGATGAGGAAAGCCCACCAGTATGAGATGGAGAATAAGATGTCGCCTAAGTGGACGGGACCGTTCAGAATAACCGAGGCGCTCGGGAACGGCGCCTACCGCTTAGAGACATTGGAAGGAGGGGCGATTCCTCGCACTTGGAACGCCACGCACCTCAAGTTATATTACAGTTAAGAACTTTGTAAGTAAAGACAAACACGAAGTTATATTACAATGTCTCTGTTAAAATAGTTTAAAGGGGGCACTCTTTTTTCCCTAAGGAGGGTTTTTAATGAGGCCACCCAATAAAGAAGAGTTTTCGAAGCTCAAAGTTGTTTTAGATTGCATGGTTGTTGTTTTCAGAAAGTTTTGAAGAAAGACCTTATCACTTATATGTGATTTAAGGCAAGTAAAGATATATTGCATGCTTTCTAAGAAGTTAAAGTCCTCATCGTCTTTCGGCGATCGGAGGCATCAGTTAAAGTTAAAGTCCTCATCGTCTTTCGGCGATCGGAGGCACGAGTTAAAAGACCTCAACGCCCTCGCGCGTCCTGAGGCGAGATAAAAGACCTCCTCGCCGTCGAGCGAGTGCAGGCGAGAAAGAGTAAAAAGTCCTCAGTGTTTCTGGGGGCGAGAAGATGTAACCCCTAGGGCAATGTAGAGGCACCAGTGAAAAGTCCTCAGTGTTTCTGGGGGCGAGGAGATGTAACCCCTGGGGCAATGTAGAGGCAAGTTAAAGACCTTCTCGCCTATGAGCGAGTTCAGGCGAGTTAAAGACCTTCTCGCCGATGAGCGAGTTCAGGCAAGATAAAATCCTTCTCGTCTCGAACGAGTTCAGGTATGGTGTAAAGGGTGGAAGAAGTTTGGAGGATGGCTAAGGTAGGTTCGAAGAGAACGCCTAGTCACCTGGTCTTTTGTTCTGAAGTTCAGGAAGGTAGAGAAGGATCCGAAAGGCGCCTCTACCCCCGGATAAAGGAACAGTGGCCAAGTTGTGAAGGCAGGAAGAAGCTGATATCGCCAGGAGTCTTTGGCGACCAGGAAAAGTTCAAGCAGTGGCAAGAAAGTTAAAGACCCGTTTTGATGAAGCAGGTCGGGTTAGTGGTGTCTTAAGCCATTAGTTGAGTTAAAGTTCGTTGTTTGAAGGGTGATTTTGCGCTAAGGTTCACTGCCTTGAGATTACAAGTTGTTAGAATGATTGTTATTCGAAATCGAAGTGGTTCGAAGCAATTAAGTATATGATCGCGCTTACGAAATCGCTAAGTTAATTTCTTGAAGCAAATTGTGCGAGAAGAGATAAAGCAGACAAAGAAGTTGCAAGAGGAAATACAAAGACCTTATCATTAAATGAACATCAGTTTGTCATAAAGTAAATATCAGTTCAGGGCACATGTACAGAAAAATAGAAAGTTTATTACAATCATATGAAAGGAGAAAGCATAAAGGTAATGGATGGAGGGAATCAATCAGTCTTCAGCAGGAACAACCTTCCCATCCACCACCTCGTTGTTGAGAGACACCATGCTAAGATCTAGGTCGGGGTACAAGCAGGCGAACTGTTCCCGAGCAGCCTCGAATCCAGCAGCAAGAATCTGGGCAGAACTCAGATTAAGTTCTTCGATCTGTTTCTTAAGTTCTTCAATCTGTTTCTTCAGCCCCTCGTTCTGCTGCTCCAGCTCTTCAGCTTGCTTCTTGAGTTCTTCGATGGTTTCCTGAGCTTGAAGAAGGTCTTCAGCAACCTTCTTGGATTCTGCCTGCACCTGGCCCAGTTCAGCGGCGATCTTCCCTTTTTCTTTGTTGGCTTCAGCAAGCTTGGCCATGGTGTCGTCTCTTTCCTTTTCCACCGTCCCCAGGAAGACCTCCCGATCGGCTGACCTTTGTTCGAGCTTCTTTACCTTGGCGGCATCAGCTTTGATCAAGGCCTCCAGGTCAGCCACTTTGACGCGATAAGGCACTAGCTTGCTCTCCAGCTCGATCTTCTCTTGAGCCAAGAGCTGTACCTTATGGCGGAGATCGGTGGCCTCCTTGCGCGCCACCCGGAGCTCGGTGCTCATTGCATCTTCTACTCGGGAGTGTTCAATCTCGGCGAGTGTAAGATTGCAGGATAACCTCTCCGCCTCAATCCTTATGGAGTTATTCTCAGTTCGAAGGGCGAAGAGGTCATCCTGGAGCTTCCTGGTGGAGCTCTCCACAGCTTTAGATATAATGGCGGGGAAATCCTCCGCCATCATCTTTAGTTTCGCTGAGAAGGGCTCCCACATCCTCTTGACCTCAAGAGAGAGGTTTGCTTGTGGAGGCACCGGGTGGGCTTGTTGTTGGTTTTCGCCGCCACCTTCTTGAGTTGGTTGCTCAGCAGGTGCTTCTTGGCGTGGTGGCGACGTCGGGGATTCAGTAATAAGAATTGGAGAGTGGTGAGCACCTTCATCCCCGATTGGTGCAGCGTTTGCGGTGGAGGCGTTTCAAGGAGGACCCCCTCCAGCTGATATGTAAGGCGTGGAGGCGCTCGGGGGGTTCTCCAAGAAGTTGGCTTCGGCGCCCTCAGCCACAGGAGGCGCAGACGCCAATGGAACCGCTTGGACTGGCGAGGCAGGAGCTGGTGGAGGAAGCAATGTTGGAGGTGGAGCAGGCGTGGATGGCGGTGTTGATGTTGGAAGAGGGGGTGGAGCAGGTGGTGAAGAAGGCGCCACCCTCTTCCTCTTGGTGACAAGGCCATCTTCCGTCGCCTCATCATCATCTTCTTCTTCCTCGTGGACTACTTGGGGGGCTTTCCTCTTTGGTTTCCTGAGGATAAGCTTTTTGCGTTGGTTGGCGGGTTGGACATCGGGAGGAGTTGGGCCTTTGGGTGGCGATCTGCCCTGTGCGGCGGCGATCTCCACCACAGAGTTTGGCACGGTTTGGGAACTCGATGCCAACCCGTGGGCTCGGGCGAGTGCCCTCAGTTCAGCAAGTTTTCCTTGGCCCAACATACGATCTGCATAATGTAGAGATACATGAGTTAGCTCAGAGAATTGCAAAGATACATGGGTTAGTTCAGAAAAAAAGGTAAACACATAAGGCAGTATGCAGCAAAAGCCGATAAATGGTGCAGAAAATAAAACCAAAGTCTTGCGCACAACGCACAAGATGCCCAGAAACAGTTAACAGAGATAATGTCAAGGAAATAACTTAAACGTTGAGGTAAGTTCTAACCTATGCGAATTTCGAGTTGATCTTCGAAGAACTCGAAGCAGATGAGCGTGGTGGTGAGGAAGGTGATGTTGGCATCTGCCACACTCTTCTAGAAGAAGCATAGGTCCCTGTCCAAGGCACCCATGCTATCAGGACTCCTTGGCCTCCTGAAGCTGCCTTTGGACTCTTTGTTCCCCTTGTTTACCCAATACAAGGGGAAACCATCGAGCAGAGAAGCGTCCTTGTCATTGGGGCGCACCTGGACGAACTTGCGCTTCCAGTCTTTGTAGGATTGCTGGAAGATAGAGAGGATCGACCTCCCAGCAATCCCGTTCAAGCTCACCCACAGGCGGTCTCCTGGGTGCTTGGCCTCAAAAAGAAAGAGGAAGACGTCCACTGACGCTGGCAGCCCCATGTGGTCGCACATTATCTGGAAGGCCCGTATGAACGCCCAGCTGTTGGGATGGAGCTGGGCGGCGGCGATGTCGAGCTCGGTGAGAAGCTCCCTTTCAAAGCGGGTGAAGGGAAACCTAAGTTTCACCTTCTTGAACAGAGTGGTGTATATGAGGCAGAACAACCCGCCGGTGTTCCCCTTATCATCAACGCACACCGGCATGTCGGGAGAGCAAGGCAGCACCATCATCTTCTCGTCGTGCTCCTTGTGGAACGATAGGTGAGGCTCGTCCCCCTTCTTCAATTGCAGAACTGCCCCAGCAGAGTTTACAGAAGATGTTTCCTTCAAAAAAGTCGGGGTGGCCCATGGGTACAGTTTTTTGAAATCTGGAGAAGGCACGGAGGCTCCTCCGGCGACGGGTGGAGTGGCCTGAGCCAAGTTGGGGCGGGAGGGTGCAGGCCTCTCAGCCTGAGAAGAAGAAGCACCACGTGCTTGCGGTGGGTTGTGTGCTTGTGAGGAGGGGTTTCGTGACGAAGGAGGAGGATTTGGGGTGATCTTTGAGCGAGTCATTGCGGAAGCTGCAAAGGAAGAAGAAAAGAAAAGGTGATCAGGACTCGCAGAGGCTGACTCGATCATGAACGAAGGGTGAAAAAACGAACGAACGAAGGTTCGTTGTAACGAAGACGAAGCCCTAAGTTACGAAGAAGGAGAAATAGGAAAAAACAACCCACAACGTATGCACCAGACAGTTAAAGGATGATGCGAATCGGTTAAAATGCAGGAAAAACCAGCAGAAGAAGGAAAGGAAGTACCTTTTTATGATCGGAAGAGTGATGGAGGAGGTTGGTGATTCAGGAGGTTGAAGAACGTTGAGAGCTTTTGCAGAAGAGAGTTGCAGCGTCTGAGAATACGAAGAAAGTGATGGAACAGTGGAGTGAAATGGGTTTAAGGGTTTTTCGAAATGGGTTTGGGAAGCGCAAACGTTAACTGAAGGTAACCGTTGATGAAGCCACGTGTCGAACGATGGGAGGAGTGTTTGGTGGAGCGTCAGAGAAGCAGAAAGTACAACCGCTTGAAATTATGCGCCAGTGCCACGTAGATCGGTATTGACGTGACTCCTTTAGTCTTTTCGCTGGACAAGTCTTCGCTTAAGACTGGGGGGCTTGTGTACCGCCCTGGTAGTCGGAAGTGATGACGTGGCATCAAGCTACAGTATAGGCGTGTTGACGAGATGCCAGGTTGGCAGAAGGGAAGGAAGTCGGGGGGCTCGTGAAATCGCCAGTTATTAAGTTGGCGTGCTCCGATCTCCAGTATACCAGAACCGGCGGTCATCGGGTTAAAGATGAAGTCGCCAGATGTAAACTCAGGCGACCAAGTGATTGGAGATCGCCGGAGCAAGCACATCGCCGAAGATGAAGGTGGTGCAGATTATGAAGGCGGCCGGCGAGACCACAGGGAAGGTGTACGAAGGCACCCTAACTCGCCAATCCCAGTAGAGATCGCGCTCCAAGTTAGCTATGCACTGGGCAGCACCATGCATAAGTAACTTAGCCAAAAGAGAGTCAGAAGCAGCGCCCAAGTCAAGGAGGCTCCAAATGATGGCACGTGTACGACTGGATGCGAGCCACGTGTCCAGGTGCGTAACTGCCAGGAGAGAGAAAGTGACCAGGTATATAAGGGTTTCCCAACGAACTTCTGAGGTACGCACGTTCAGATTGTATTCTTTACGCTTGCGAGTTCTTGAGCATACTGTGAGAGAGAACTGGTTCACGGTTCCTTGAGAGTTCTTGAGTGTTACTCTTGAAGTATTTGGTGGTTCAGTCACTGACTTGGGCGTTGGAGTGCGATCGGCCGCAGCGGCGCCGCTCTGTTCTTTTGCAGGTTCTTGAGATGGATCGTGACGAAGGACGGAGGTGACGCGGTGCACACGTCGATCCAAGTTTGACGAGGCAAGTCCTAACGTTCTGGTCAACAAGCAGGATCACCAACTTATAACAGAATTTTGAAAAACAGTTAAAGCTGTTATAAAATGAACAGATTGAAAATAAAATGAACAGATTTATTTTCAAAAGCAGTTAGAGAATTTGTTAAGTGAAGAGACTTAGTCAACCATTCTGGTGCTGAGATAAAACTGAAAATCGTTTAAGCTTGACATGGCACCAGAGACAAAAAGAATCTATTCGTTTACTGATGAACAGATTTATTTTTCAAAACGAAAACAGAAAAGTTTAACTATTTAAACACAGTCGTTTTGAAAGGTAGAAGACTTAGTCAAAATACATGATGCACAAAATCTAATTTTCACAAGACTTAGCCAAGGCATCAGTGTAAAAATGAATCTGTTTATTTAGAAAAGAACAGATTTATTTTTATGCAGTAAACGTGTTTTTTGTAAAACATGTGAAAAACAGTTTAAGAAAACTTATGCTTGTTCTTATCACATGGCCAGTGGTTATGAGGTGAGTTACTCAGCAAAAAGCCCACTCTTAGACAACCTCTAAGCACTACCTAAGACACACTTAAAGCAAAGCAAAATACACATGAAATGTACATAGAAGTCTTCATCAAACACAATCTTTCCGGGGCAGCAACCATCTTCAACACCTATAAGCCCAGAGTGCCTCTAATAGTTATTTGGTCTACCCCTATCCAAGATGGACGAAAAACTTTGACTAAAGAATTATTATTTTAATTATTCTATTATAATTAATAATTTAAAATTAATTTAGTAGCATTACTAATTCAAATTTCAATGTTATTATGTATTTCTTTTATATAAATAATATAATATAAAACAATTATTTTTAAATTATGATTTATATTGAATTTTAAATTTAAGAAAATGATTGGTGAACTATAATATGTTGGTAGACTTAAATATATTATCTTGTCCTACTAAATTAGTGGCACGCTAGTGATGGGGTGTTGCCACCCTTATTGCAAATCAGTTAAAAATATAAAACAATTATTAACTTTTATAAAAATAAATTAAAAAAGCCATTTTCTCATAGGTATGAGAATATAAACTGTAATTGGAAATATTTTTAAATGTAAAGACAACTTAAGTATTTAATGGGGATTTTTATTTTAATAAATTTTATAAAACTTATTTTTTTTATGGGGTTCAATTACTCCTTATGTAATGTTCATTTTTGTTTCTTTCCTTGAATATATTTAAAGGTTGGTATTTTTAAGGATAAGAATAAGAACCACTTAATTCCTTGGAGTTTTTCTCACTTTGAAAACTAAATTGCTATGTTTGGTTTAGTTTAATTATAATATCAATGCCTTAAAGTAGAAATCAATCAATGATAGAAAAATACGTGGTGATAAATTGTTCCAACTCAAATAATTAGATTAGGAGCTGGAACTGTACTACGATGTTAAAGGTTAAGAGAAACAAGAAGATATACTTTGCCATCACATCCTAAAACTAGATAATTACAATAAACAATGAAAACCAAACTAAAGTACTCTTACATACTATTTAAACCTTTTACTATTAAGTAAATCCTAGTTTATAACAATACAAAGGTTGTTAAGCAATAATCCCAAAAGAAGGAGAGGCAAAAAAATGGATAAGCCAAATGTAAAAACCTAAAAAATAAATCAAAGAATAGTAGAAAGAAAAAGCGTAGAGAATAACGATTACATTAACACTTAATATATATATATATATATATATATATATATATATATCCAATTTAAAATATATTTTGAAATAAATAAAATTTATAAATTATTAAAATTTCTAAATAAATAAAAATTCTAAATTATTTAATGTTCAACTTAAATAAAAATATGAAATGAATAAAATTATGAAAATATTCAAAACCTTAATAAAAATCATAAATTTTTTAATGAGCTATTTAAATGAAAATCTGAAATAAATAAAATTTTCAAATTATTCAGAATACTAAATAAACACACTTTCAAAATTATTTTTTGTCATACTTATAAAAATATAAAATAAATAAAAATTTTAAGTTTTTCTAAATCCTAAATACATAAAAATCCTACTTAAATAAAAATAAATAAAATTCGTAAATTATTTAAAATATTAAATAAATATAAATTCTAAATTATTTAACTTTTTATTTAAATAAAAATCTGAAATATATAAAATTCCTATATTATTTAAAATTCTAAATAAAAGTCCCTAAATTATTTATTTTTAAACCTAAATAAAAGTATGAAATAAATAAAATTATTGAATGTCCTACTTAAATAAAAATATGAAATAAATAAATTTTAAAATTATTCAAAAAATTTAAATAAATACATATCCTAAATTATTCAATATTATTTTTAAATAAAAATATAAAATAACTTTTTTTTAAAATTATTTAAAATCCTAAACAAATACAAGATGTAATAATTATTCAGGTCTAAAAAATTTTGTTGGAAAAATTTAATTTTGTCCCCGCTTTTTAAAAAAAATTCAATTTGATCATAAAGTTTTAAAAAATATTCATTGTCACAACACATATAGTTCAATATTCAATAACAAACCTTGAAGTGTATGGTTGTGATGATGACAATGTAACAGAACTTTTCTAAAACGCATTGAGACCAAAATGGTCACTACACCTAAATACAAATTATCTAGTGTATTATTTTTAATTTTCTATTTAAATAAAAATTTGAAATAAATAAAATTTCTAAATTATTAAAAATTATAAAAAAATATAAATAATAAACTATTTAATTTCCTACTTAAATAAAAATTTAAAATAAATAAAATTCTAAAATTATTTAAATATTTAATAAATATAAATCCTAAATTATTTAATGTCCTACTTAAATAAAAATTTAAAATAAATAAAATTTATAACACTATTCAAAATTAAAAAAAAATTCTAAAATATTTAATGTGCTAATTAAATAAAGTATCTTACATAAATTAAAATTGTAAATTATTCAAAATCTTAATAAATACAAATTCTAAATTATTTAATATTTTAGTCAAATAAAAATTTGAAGTAAATAAAATTATTAAATTATTTAAATTCTTAAACAAATATAAATCTTAAATTAATTAATGTCTTAAATAAAAATTTAAAATAAATAAAATTCTTAAATTATTCAAAGTCCTAAATAAATACAAATCATATATTATATTTAATGTTCTACGTAAATAAAATTTAAAATAAATAAAATTTTTAAATTATTTAAAATCTTAAATAAATATGGATCCTAAACTATTTAATGTCCTACTTAAATAAAAATCTGAAATAATTAAAATTCCTAGATTATTAAAAATTTTAAGTGAATACTATAACACCCCGAAAATACATCTAACTATTACAATACACCTTCTACATATTTTTATACAAGCTTAGAGTTTTTCAAAATATTTTTATTACAAGATTATCACTTATAGAAATACAAATATTAACAATATTAGGTTCAAAACTACATCCTAAAGCCCTCAAGACCCTCCGACAGCTATATGATCATCTGCTTGTGTATGTAATACAATCATCGCAGTTCAAACATAACAAGAAAAGTAAGGGTAAGCTAATGAAAAGAAATTTCATAACATATCTAATTCATGCAAAAAGAACCAATCAAACTAATCATTTATAAACATTTCTTTAAATTTTGTCATATAAAATTTCAATACCAATTTTGATGGCAATCTCATGAAGTTCTTCTTAGAATCATGTAAAGGATGGTGTGGAAGCCATGGATGTGTGTGTGCAAGATCCTCCTAAGAGCTATGGTGATCTTGAAGGTGCATGGTATGTATGGAAGTTGGGAGGTTCGGCCAGCCCAAGAAAAGGTGAAGGATGTGAAGATTAGAGCCTATAATCTAGGTAGAAGCAAAGCTTGGCACAAAAATGGCAGCATAACTTTACTCACAATAATCTTGGAAAATACAAGAAATGACCTTCCTATTTATAGGCTATAGGGCCGTGAAAGCTAAGCTAATTCCTAATGAAATGAGAGCCAAATGAAATGCAAAATGACAAGGCACATGGCACATGTGCTCATGACCGGCCAAGTAAACAAGTTTCTAGAATGTTCACTCATTTATGCTTTCTAACACTACTCTAATTACTAAGCACTCCTAATGGGCCTCCATGTAACATGTACAAGGCTTTCTCTCTTCCATCCGTGGCTTCATCCAATTGGCCGTGAATGTGCTTAGCCATTGACCTTGTAATAGGGCCTAGACACTCCATGTGTAGCCTTCCCTCTTCACGTCCTAGACGCTCCTTCCTTGAGTCTAGACGCTCATCACGGTCTAGCTTTGAGTCTTGGCTTCCATGGTGAGATGTGCTTGGCCCTCCTCCATCAAATTTCATCATTCATATAGACCACACATGCATCTATTTTCAATCACAACCATTGGATTTCATTTCAATTTCACTGACTACACATGAATCCATCATCTTCCGGAAGAGTCATTAAGTATGCCCCTACCAGAGACTAACATCTGATCCAAAGATTACCAGCGAATCCAAGAGAAAGGATCAGGGTAAGTTCAAACATCCAATACCGAGTGTCTACATCGAGACTCGATGTGTATGAACTCCCTTTCAGCTTCTCACTACCTGATATCTTAGTCTATATGACTTAGATCATTAGTTAAGCTAGAAGATTTATGTTAGACATATGTTTTTCATACTTAATGGCATCAAACAACAACTCATACATTATCTCAAATGTATGACATCAATTTCATACAATTTTCATCATTCATATATAATACATATAATTCAATCACTTAACATCTAAAAATCATACCATTCAAGAACTTTTCCAACATAAAAAGACAATATTTAAGTTTCAAACTATCAAAATATAATGTTTATACATGTTCACACAACATGAAATGAAAATTTTTTATCAACTAACATCTCTGCAAGAGAAATTGAATATTTGGACCACATCCCCTCCACATTCAGGTCTGCTTCCCTCACCTGAAATTCCACTGATGGAAAGTCTATGTCAAACAGGGGAACCACTCCAAAATTTAGGAACCTATAACAAGTTGTCCAAATATTACCAAATTTAGTATGAGCTTAAACAAGTTGAGAGAAACACTTTTCTCAACTAGCCCCACTAAGATTGATGACTAAATCATAGAGAAAAATAGAGAATAAGGGATCTTTAGAGTAAAAATGAACTTACTCTGTTTGAAAATCTGATCGGGTAGAAATGTACCCTGACTCCTCAGCTACAATATGATGTGATCAAAAATTTTAATAGATGAGGTATAAGAGAGAAATTCAAGGGAGAAGGGAGAGGGAGAAAGAAAGGAGAGAGAAAGGATGAAACAGCAGGGGGGTTTGTATCTTTTTTTTTTTTTTTTTACGGCTCTTACAAATACATATCATAAATTATTCAACATCATTCTTAAATAAAAATCTAAAATAAATAAAATTCTTAAATTATTCAAAATCTTAAATAAATACAAGGTTTAATGACTATTTTGGTCCCAAAATCTTGTTGAAAAATGTAATTTCGTCTCAACGTTTTTTTAAGAATTCAATTTGATCACTAGGTTTTTTTAAAATGATTCAATTTGGTTACAATATTTTCTTAAAATGATTCAATTTAGTCACAACTAATATATTTCAACATGCAGTGAGAACAAACATGGATGTGAATCTGTTATAACGATGACAATCTAACAGAAGGGATATTGCACCATTTTTTTAAAAGAACTTTGAGATTGCAGTGAACTTTATAGAAAGGTGATGGCGAAATTGCATTTTTCTAACAAATATTGGGACCAAAATAGTCATTAAACCTAAATATAATTCATAAATTATTTAATTTATTATTTCAATAAAAATAAAAAACAAGTAAAATTCATAAATTATTGAATGTCTTACTTAAATAAAAATTTAAAAATAAATGAAATTCTTAAATTATTTACAATTATAAATAAATACAAATCCTAAATTATTTAATGTCCTATTTAAATAAAAATCAGGAATAAATAAAATTTTCAAATTAGTCTAAATCCTAAATAAATACAAAATAAAATTATTTAATTTTCTATTTGAATAAAAATATAAATTAATAAATTTTCTAAATTATTTAAAATCCTAAATTATTCTTTTTTAACTCTTATTGTTTATTTTTATTAATAATATTATTAAATACTTTTATTATATAGTAAAAATTATTATCAGAATGTCTAAAGGGAGATTCTATGTAACATTCCTAAATTTTACCCATATATAATAAAATATACAAGTAAAACAAGCAATATATAATTAACATATGAATATATACAACTATTCCATAATAGTATCTCAAAAAGATATCCCTCTTTATAGGGATTTTAATATATACACACAAATTTAAAAAACTAAACAAAACATTCAATTTAAAACTATCTCATCCTCTAGTTGCTCACTGAGGAGCTCTATTACCTGCAACCTCATCTGCTCCCGTGTAATTGCGCGATCATCACATATTAAAGAAAACAAACACAAATAAAGAACAGGGTAAGCTAGCTATATAAAAATTTATATATAATTTCAATTTCAAAATTTATAAACATAATTCATCAAGTCTCATACAATTTCTCAAACCATCAAATGTTTATTAAAATTCATAATTCATGTTTCACATGTTAGACTTCCACTGACTCACAAGACATAGACACTTCTCACTTTCGGAAGACTCGTGCATTGACTTAGACTCAGAGATTTGCACATGTCATACTATATCAATGTAAAATCCACACAGTTATGCGCATAAATAATCTCAATATCATCGCTCTCCTAGTATGAAAGGGTTAACTCATATAACAAGTCAAGTTAGTTATCTTTAAAGCAACTTACCCATTCATATGAACCTCCTTCGACTCTCACCACCTGAATAACTTCATCTATGTGATTCCATTATCTCAGGAGAGTCAAGTTATCTCCTGAAAATACTATGTTTTGATTAAAATTCATATTCTGAATCTCACAATATCCAAAATCACACAACTAAATCATATCAAAGTTTAGAATTTCCAAACACACAACAATTAATTCAATAATCACATAAATATCAAATTAAAGAAATTTTCAATTAAATATACATAAAATAGAAGTTTACATAATTGATAAGTAAAACTATACAAAAATAAATAAACCAACCTTTTAAAAGCAAATATAAAAATTTTAGTGTTTTTTTATAGTGATTCTAGCTTGAGTGAGATTCAACCCGAGAGCACACAAACTTTCATCATAGGTCTTGCTTGAGTGAGATTCCTTCTCCCATGAGCGAGAATGGGCCCGAGAGTACCCTATCTTTCCATTTTATTCTCGCTTGAGCGAGATATGCAAAAAATTTCTACATAAACCTGTTTAAATTCAAAACCAACATTTCATTTAATTCATAAATTTATAAATCTACACATTACATTGACAGTTCCTACTCATATATGCTTTCTAAATCAAACATCATATCTTAATTACTTCAACAAACTATTCAAATACAATTCAACTCATTTATATTACCATTAAAACACTTTCAATTTCTCAATCAAAAACACTTTCAATAACTTATTCATCTTAAAATCAATATATATATATATATAATATTCAAAATCAACCATTTCTGTCAATATTTTACTTTACTCTTAAAAGAGACAATCTTGCAAGCAGAAATTGGAACTAGTGACCACGTTACCCCCACATCCAATTCTTCTAACCTAGAGTTCTGTTCAAAAGAATAAGACTAGCTTCCCTTACGTGAACTTGAGCAGATACTCACTAAGAACTCCAAATCTACCAAAACCTTAAGGTCAATAGTTTTTATGGTATCCATTCACTTAATGTTAAAGAGTAATTAATTGTAAGAGGGTTTTATATCATCTTGCAACCCTACCCATGTGAACGAGATGTTTTGTTCAAATTGAAATAGTTGCTCATGTATTAATGGACTACACTCTTGAACAAGGACGCTTTTATGATTTTCAAATCTGTCATGAAGACCTGTTGTTGTGTGTGTGTCTAGTTAGGTGGATTTTGTATTGTTAATTTGCATCCAATTATGATCCAAGTTAATCTGATTTAAAATCTCCTTTTAATGTTTTATTTTTCAAATATTTGTTTATTTTAATTAGTTGATTCATTTTTTAATCAGTTGAAATAGCTTATGTTTAAGTTTGATGGCTACAACAAGTATTTTAACATATTGATTTATCGTATCAATCGGTTGAAAACACTTAAAGGTTTTAAAGGATTTAAAAATGATTTTTTTTTCTTTTTTGTCTTTTTTGTTAAGTGAAATCAACTAGTTGTTTCGATAAATGAATCGATATTTTATATGGTGATTTTAACAGTAAATGAAAACAATCAATTAGTTTAAAAAATAAATTAAATAATTTTAACAGAATACTATTATGTTTTTCGAACTGTTTTAATTGATTTAAATTGATTTCATTAAATGATCAAATTGTTTTAACAATCTTTCAAAAGTCTATATAAAGATGTTTTTATGTTCATTTAAAGAGATAGAATTGAATAACACTTTTCAATAGAGAAATCAAATGTTTTTATAATCATTCTTGAAGATTGCATTTCAATATTGGATCATTGTTGTGGTGTGAAGTAGATTATGGGTTAATATTTTTATTGTTCTTTGATTTTATAAAACCCAAGTGTATTTGAAATTCATTTTTCTTTATTATACTGTGTTGTAAATAGATTCATATAGGGTTTTTGAAATCTTTGTCTTGTTAATAGTGTTGTGTGTTCTTGAAGGGTTCAAGATCAATACTCTTAACTCTTCAAGCTCCTTAAGAGTAAGCTAGGTGCCTCCTCCCATAACTCTCCAATCATTGAAAGACACTTGGTAAGTTATGAGTGGATAACTCTCTGTACATAGGATTGCCACATGGCAAGCTAGGAATGAAAAGTTTCTTATACATAGGATTTCCACATGGCATGCTAGGAATGGAGAGTATTTTGTGAACTCATTAGTCAATTTTAGGAGTCTCTTTAGATTATATATAATAGACTCCCTTCTTGTAATTTTTAGACTTGATTGATATGTTTTTGAAATTGTTAACACACTTATCCAATTCTCAATAGGGTTAGGTTTCTGAAACCTACCTAGTGATGTGAGTTGACTTTTGATTCATTAATTTGGTGAGACTTTCTTAGAATTAGGATCAAATTCTTTAAGCAATTTATGTGAAGAGTCTAAGGAAAATTCTCACTGGAGATTAACTTAACAAATGTTAAGTAGATGTGAATGTTCATTTCCAAAGACCAAAGGTAAAAACACAATTATAGGTGATGAATGATGAAGACAAACTGCGGCACAACAATGAGGCTTAAGGAAACATCAATGGAGTTCAATGCCTTTCAAATGATGAACCAAACTCATGATCATAAATGTCATCTCCTTACACAACAATTGAATATAAAAAACACAAGAACAACAAGAGAACAAAGTAATGATGCGGAAACTTAAAGAAGACAAAACAGGATATTGAACCGATTAAAAACATAACACAAAACAAAAGAACCGATTGAATTAAACAAGAACACAAACTACCGAATAGAAATGAAGAACAAACACAATTAACCAAATAGAATTGAAGATTGAGGTACAAAAATGGAAATGGAAGATGAAGCAAGAAGGACTTATGTGGTTGAAGCCATGGGAGGGAAGAACATGCCACTTAGAAGGTGATTGATCCAAGATAAGTGAAAAAGTGTCGCCACTTGAGAGCTTCCCAAACACTCACAAGATGAGACAAGATTAGGAGAAACAATTCTCACAACTCACACACAATTTGTGTATAGTAACTTTACTTAAAATTCAATGTAATTTTACATGAGCATAACACCTTTATTTATAGTGTGATAGGGCTGAATTTGAAGAGGGAAAATTCAAATACTAAGTGTTTGAATTCGGCACCTATTCCTAGTCACAAGGGAAGTGTGACTTGGTTTCTTTCTTTGGCACCTCCTAAATGTACACCTACACCTTCTTTTTATGTCACATGGAAGGTGTGACTTAACATTGTACATTGGCACCCCTTATATCTATATCTACACCTTCCTTTTATGTTCTACTAAAAGCTACTCAAAAGAAATTACAAAAAGAGACATCCATTGATGCTCATCTCCCAAAGCTTTGACCTTGCTCCTAGTAATCCTTTGAGGCATGAAGGATGTTGAGCTCATGGGTTGGGCTTGGGACCCTACTTGGGCTTGGGCTTCTTGAGCTTGGGCCTCAGGCACCTCCTCTACTTAGTCTTCATCATACTCCCCGGGTTGGAGAGAATTCGTCCACGAATTTGGAAGACCTGCAGAAAAAGGAGTTAAATCACTGATATTAAAAGAATTACTACCAAGGTATGTATCAGGCATATCTAACTCATAGGCATTATCATTAATCATCTTGATAACCTGAAAAGGACCATCACCGCGAGGCATAAGTTTGGGCTTCCTTTGAGTAGGAAATCTATCCTTTCTCAAGTGTATCCAAACCCAATCGTCGGGTGCAAAGATTAATGCCTTATGCTTTTTGTTGGCAAATTCAGCATACTTGTCAACCTTCTTCTCAATTTGGAGCTTGATGTGGTTATGCAAGTCTTTAATAAAGAAGCCTTTTCAAAACCATCTTTTCATAAAACCTCATCAAGTACAAGAATTGGAAGAAGATATAGAGGTGTAAGGGGATTAAACCCATAAACAACCTCAAAAGGAGAATGGGCAGTGGTAGAATTTACTACTCTATTATAGGCAAAATCAATATGAGGTAGTAAATTTTCCCATACCCTTGGGTTCCCAGAAATAAAGCATCTTAACATTTGACCCAAAGTTCTATTCACTACCTCAGTTTGACCATCAGTTTGGGGGTGGCAAGTAGTAGAAAACAAGAGTTTTGTGCCAAGTTTTCCCCACAAAGTCCTCCAAAAGTGGCTTAAGAACTTAGAATCCCTGTCGGATACAATACTTCTAGGAAGCTCATGCAAACGAATAACTTCCTTAAAGAAGAGATTTGCAATAAAACAAGAATCATCCACTTTTTGTATGGAATAAAGTGAGCCATTTTAGAAAAGCGGTCCACTACCACAAAGATAGAATCCCTACCCGTCGATGTCTTGGGAAGACCTAAGATAAAATCCATAGAAATATCTACCCAAGGCATTGTTGGGATGGGAAGAGGGGTATATAAATCATGGGGTTGTACTTTAGATTTAGCCTTCCTACATGCTATACATTTATCAAAGAAGTTATGTACGAATTTGCGCATGTAAGGCCAAAAGAAATGCTCATGCATTGTATCTAAAGTTTTAGCTACCCCAAAGTGTCCCATGAGCCCACCCTCATGTACTTCCTTAACAATAGATTGTCTTAAAGATCCTTGGGGAACACAAAGTCTTTTTCCTTTGAAAAGAAAACCATTATGGATGAAAAAGTCTTTGTGTGCACCTTTAGAACACTCTTGATATATAATAGAGAAATCAAGGTCCTTATTATAAAGTTCCTTTATGTGATCAAAACCTAAGTATTGAACATCCAAAACATTTAGCAAGGCATAGCGTCTAGAAAGTGCATCGGCAACCATATTTATTTTTCCTTGCTTATGTTTGATCACATAAGGAAATTGCTCAAGGAACTCCACCCACTTGGCATGTCTCTTGTTAAGCTTGCTTTGACTTTTCAAATATTTAAGAGATTCATGATCACTATGTATCACAAATTCTTTTGGAAAAAGATAATGTTGCCAATTTTGCAAGGTTCTTACAAGAGCATCAAGTTCTTTATCATAGGTGGACTAGTTGAGATGACTCCCCTTGAGTTTCTCACTAAAATAAGCTATGGGGTGACCCTCTTTAAGGAGAACAGCCCCAATTCCTACATTGGAAGCATCACATTTTATTTCAAATGTTTTAGTAAAGTTAGGAAAATCTAAAATGGGGGCAGCAAAAACATAATTAAATCAAACAAATTATAAGGAGTGAGAGAGAGAGAGAGATTACTCAACCAATTTATACTAGTTCACTAAATCTTGAGCTACATCCAATTCTCAGAACAACCATTGGGTTCCACTAGTAACCAATCACAGATTACAATACATACAATCACAAAGAGGTGATCTTGATACCACAAGAACCACTCACCTTCTTTGCTACACACACCCTTAGTCAGCACACCCTCTACTTTACAGGTTTTCACACACTTCACAAGTTTATAAAAGAAGAAATACAAGAATCATGAAAGGAACATATTACACCTGAATTTACAGGAATCATAAAGCTCCTAAGATCATACCTTGACCCAGTGCACAACTATTTAGCAATCTTGCAAAACTTAATTTGAATCTCTTCTAAAAAAAAATTCAATCTCATTGTAAATATGTTTACTTGTTGTTTTTGAAATCAAAAGAGAAGTCATACTTATAGCTCTTAAAACTAGCCGTTCTAGGTAGTCAATCATGAGCTAAAATAGTTTTGATCTAACTGAAAACAGATCTAACAAGTTTTTGAAAAGCTTATATGAAATGTTACAATCAACCGGTTGAAAAGTCGTTTTAACTGGTTGAATTGGTTAGACATTTATTTAAC
The DNA here is from genome assembly GCF_000499845.2 of Phaseolus vulgaris. Classification (NCBI taxonomy): domain Eukaryota; kingdom Viridiplantae; phylum Streptophyta; class Magnoliopsida; order Fabales; family Fabaceae; genus Phaseolus; species Phaseolus vulgaris. The sequence goes on along the minus strand of NC_023759.2, from coordinate 16,206,169 downwards.
CAAGTCAAAAACAGTTTTAAAACCTTAAAACAAGCTAAGTGACAAACAACTGATTGTTTCGTGGTTTCAACCGGTTGTTTTTCTCTTGCGTAGTAAAGCACTTTTCTCTTTTAAAATAGATTGAGCTAGCTTGTGCAAGGGACTTAGAATGATCTTTACAAGAATTCTAAACAACCTAGACTAAGCTCAAACCAAAAGTAGCACAGCTTCAACCTTCATCATAGATTTGAAACATCAAAGCTCCCATGTTCTACAATCTCCCCCTTTTTTATGGAGAGAAATCACGAATTTTTACATACGAATTTGGATTAAATATTTTTAATAATTATAATAATAATAATAATATTTGTAACAACACCCATTTTTTAGAAACAGAAACCCACCCCCTGCACGCACCATTCTTTTTCTTTCTTTTTTCTCCTTCCATCTCTCCCTTCTACCTTCTCTCTTAATTTCTCACTTCATACCTCATCTATTTTAGAATCTGATCGGACCATGTGTGTAGCTGGAAAGTTAAGGAACATTTCTACCCGATCAGATTTTTAAACAGAGTAAGTTCATTTTTGCTCTAAAGTTCCTTTGTTCTCTATTTTTCCTTAGGATTTAGTCATCAATCTTGGTGGGGTCAGTTGAGAAGTTTAATCCTATCAACTTATTCTATTATATACTAAATTTTTGTTCTGTTTGGATAACTTGAATTAGGCCCGTAAATCTTGAAGCTTATCTAGATTGTGGGAAATAAAATTGTAGAAGTTGCTTGGAAAGCAGGCAATTAAGGTAAGGGAAGCTAAATTTAATTTTTAATAGAACCCTAGGCTAGAAGATCTGGATGCGGAAGGGACGTGGTCCCAATATTCAATTTCTCTTACAGGGATGTTGTGTGTTTATATATATTGGGTTGTTTGTTTATATGTTATTTAAATTTTGTGGAAATATTAGGTTTTGATGATTTAGTATTAAAGTGTTATTTTTTTATGTCAAATAGACTTTTGAATATTGTGGATCACTTTTTGAATGATATTGTATGACGGAATGGTATGGAATTGAATTCATACATTTGGGATAATGTATGGACTGATGTTTGTTGTGTATTAAGTATTGATGCCTATGTGGTAACAGAGACCTTCGAGCTTCACTGATGATCTAAGTCAAATAGGCTAAGATATCAGGTGGTGAGAAGTTGATGGGGGAGTTCATGCACACCGTGACATATGAGATGCACGACTTGGGTTGTATTGAACTTACCCTGATCCTTTTTGTTGGATTCGCTGGTAATCTTTGGATAAGGTGTTAGTCTCTGGTTGGACTTACTTAATACGGACGGGTCTTCCGAAAGATGTTGTTTGTTGAATATCTTGGATGTGTAGATCCATGTGAGATCTATGTGATTATTTTAATGTTGGGATTTGAATAAGATTGTATAATTTGATAAATTGGTCATGTAACTTGGTTTTCTCTTTTGATTTAATTGTGTATATTATAAAATTCTATTTTCACTAGCTTACCTTTGCTTTTCTTGTTGTGTTTGAACTTCGATGACTGTACTACGTACACGAGCAAATGATCTTATAGGTGTCTGAGGATCAGAAGAGTTTTAAAGCACTGATTTTGAAACTTATATTGTAAATATTTGTATCTATATGTCCTAATCCCGTATTAGGAATGTTTTGAAAAAACTGTAAGCTTGTTTAGAAATATGTAGAACCGGTATTGTAATAGTTATAAGTAAATTATGGGGTGTTACATTTAATGGTATCAGAGCGGTTCATCCTTTGGATAACCTGAGGGTAGTGGGTTTATTCTGTTTCTCCTGCGTGTAGATTTTTGTTTAAGTCTAGCCTTAAGACTTAGTTAAAAGTTTCTAATTTGATGTTTAACAAAGTTGTTTTCTTGAAATTTTGTTTATGCTTTAGTCAAATTAGTTGTTATGAATAAAGATGAAAGTATTAAGAATGAAAAGAATCTTGATAGAGTGGTGAGGGTGCACACTGATGACTGGATCGAGATTATTTTATATCTTAATTCTAAGTAGCTAGAGTACATTTTAGAGATAAGTTTTGATTGGCTTTTACCTGTTTCGTATGATTATTTCTTTTAAGTTAATTTGTCTTAAAGATGTAATTGGAAATTTTTAGTAATTTCTAGTCCAATTCTTTATGTGCTTAGTAGATGGCACGTAGACCACCTACTCCTCCTCCACCAGTAGATATGCCCAACTTAGCTCGGGCAATAGAGATGATGGCAACAGCCTTGTAACAACAAAGTGCTACTATGGCACAATAGCATCAGGCCGCCATTCATCAATTAGAAACAGCTAGATTAGCAGCAGAAGCATCTCAACTTCATCAACAACCCCATACTTTTAGTCTAGAGGATTTTTTGAGACACAATCCACCCAGATTTAATGGCAAGGTAAATCCGGATGGAGCAGACTAGTGGGTGAGAGACATAGAAAGAATCTTTGAAGCTACTCAATGCCCCGAAGAGAGAAAGTTATCTTATGCCATCTATATGCTTATTGAAGAAGCTGAGTTCTGGTGGATAGGCATGAAGCAAATGATGGAAGACAAAGGAGAAGATGCCACTTGGGAGAACTTTAAAGTAAGATTCCTGGAGGAGTACTTTCCTGATAGTGTCAGGTATGCAAAAGAAATTGAATTCATGCAGCTGGAACAAGGAAATCTTTCAGTCACTCAATATGCTACTAGGTTCAAACACCTAGTTAGATTCTACACCCAAACCATGACCGAGGCTTGGAGATGTAGAAAATTTGAGTTTGGGTTGAAGCAAGAGCTTAAAGAAGTGGTGATTCCTATGTCCATTAGAGATTTCCCTGCTCTAGTGGAGAAAGCAAAAATAGTGGAGAGTTTGAAAAATAGTAGCGGACTTGCTAAGCCTCAAGTGGGAGGACCTTCTAAAAGCATGTCTAAATATGAAGATAGAAAGAAACCTTATTTCAGGCATCAATCTTATCGCAGTGGAAGATCCAGTTCTCAATCACCACCTAGTTTCAGATGTTTTAGATGCAGTGGGCCACATGTTGTTAGATTTTTCCCTCATTCAGTGTCAAATGTGACATGTGATAGATGTCACAAGTATGGTCATGCAACAAAAGACTGTCGTGTCCAAGTGGGAGCTCCAAATTTTGGTGGAGTGCAACAAGTACAACAAAATAGTAATAAAAAACCCAAAGCTGTTGGGAGTGTTTTTGCTATTAGTGGAGCTGAAGCTTCACAGTCTGATAGCCTTGTTAGAGGTATTTGTTCTATCCTTGGAACACAGTTATCTGTATTGTTTGATTCTGGGGCAACCCATTCTTTTATATCTTTTGATTGTGCTAAGAAACTTAAGTTGCCAGTCCGAGAATTAGAATTTGAGTTGGTGGTATCTACACCAACAAAAGGGATTATAGTAACTTCTTCCATGTGTGTTGAGTGTCCAGTAATTATAGATGGGCAGAGATACAAGATCAACATGATTTGTATACCTCTAAAAGATTTGGAGGTTATATTGGGAATGGATTGGTTGTCTGCTAATCATATCCTTATAGATTGTGGTCAGAAGAAGTTAATTTTCCCTAAGTTAGAAGGAATGCAGGTTATCTCAGCTCATCAGTTTGAGAGAGAGATACAAGAAGGTGCAGAATGTTTTATGCTCTTGGCTTGTTCTATAGTTACTGATAAAGTACAAAAAGATATGTTTGTAGTTCAGGAGTTTATGGGTATATTTCTTGATGAGATTCCTGGACTTCCACCTAAAAGAGAGATAGAGTTTGCAATAGACTTGATTCCCGGAACAGGCCCTGTGTCAATTTCTCCATATCGGATGGCACCAGCGGAGTTAGCTGAATTGAAGAAACAACTAGAAGACTTATTGGAAAAGCAATTCATTTGACCTAGTGTTTCTCCATGGGGAGATCCAGTGTTATTAGTGAAGAAGAAGGATGGTTCGTCACGTCTATGCATAGATTATAGGCAATTAAACAAGTTAACAATAAAGAATAAATATCCTCTTCCTATAATTAATGACTTGATGGATCAGTTGCATGGGGCAATTGTCTTTTCTAAGATAGATTTGCGCTCAGGTTATCACCAAATTTTAGTGAAAGCGGAAGATGTTCAGAAGACTGCTTTTAGATCAAGGTATGGTCACTATGAATTTTTGGTCATGCCATTTGGTGTGACTAATGCTCCAGCTATTTTCATGGATTATATGAATCGGATATTCAAACCTTTTCTTTATAAGTTTGTGGTAGTGTTCATAGATGACATCTTGATCTATTCTCGTACAAGGGAAGAACATGCAGAACATCTTAGAACTGTCCTGAACATTTTGAGTGAAAAACATTTATATGCTAAACTTTCAAAATGTGACTTCTGGATGTCAAAAATACAGTTTTTAGGACATGTCATCTCTGCACAGGGAATATTAGTAGATCCTTCTAAAGTGGAGGTTGTACTTCAGTGGGAGCGTCCTAAAATAGTTACAGAAATTAGAAGCTTTGTCAGGTTAGCAGGATATTACAGGAGATTTATAGAAGGTTTTTCTAAAATAGTGGCTCCTTTGACCCAATTGACTAGAAAGGATCATCCTTTTGCATGGACTGAACAATGTGAGAGAAGCTTTGAAGAATTGAAAAGAAGGTTGACTAATGCTCATGTATTGACAATCCCTGATACCAATCAGTCTTTTGAAGTTTTCAGTGATGCTTCCTATCAGGGATTGGGTTGTGTTTTGATGCAGAATAAGAAATTTGTTGCATACGCTTCGCGTTAGTTAAAGGTGCACGGAAGAAACTATCCAACTCATGATCTTGAATTAGCAGCGGTTGTCTTTGCTTTAAAAATATGGAGACATTTTCTTTACAAAGTTAGTTTTAATGTGTTCAGTGATCATAAAAGCTTGAAGTATTTGTTTGATCAGAAGGAGTTAAATATGAGGCAGAGGAGATGGATTGAATTTTTGAAAGACTATGATTTCCAACTAATATATCATCCTGGGAAGGCAAATGTTGTTGCAGATGCGTTGAGTTGTAAAAAAATACAAATATCGTCGCTTATGATTAGAGAGCTAGCATTGATTGAAGATTTCAGGAGTATGAATTTGGAGGTTTCCATGTCTTCAAATTGCATTAGTTGTAATACACTTGTTTTAACTAATGAAATTCTGGAGAAGGTGAAGGAGAAGCAGTTGGAAGATTCAAAATTGAAGAACATCATGGGCTTATTAAATACTGACAAAGCTAAAGACTTCTCTTTAGGAGTGGATGGTATTTTGAGATTCAAAAATAGAATATGCATACCAGAGGTTAATGAACTAAAGCAAACAGTGTTATCAGAAGGTCATAAAAGCAAACTCAGTTTACATCCAGGAATGACCAAGATGTATCAAGATCTCAAAAAGTCTTATTGGTGGCATGGCATGTAGAATGATGTAGCTAAGTTTGTAGTTGCTTGCTTGACTTGTCAGAAATCAAAGATTGAACATCAACGACCTGGAGGCATGTTAACTCAGTTAGACATTCCAGTGTGGAAGTGGGATAGTATCTCAATGGATTTTGTTACCCACTTACCACGTACTTTGAGGAACCATGACTCTGTTTGGGTCATAGTGGACATGTTGACAAAGACGACACACTTCCTACCTATAGACTTGAGAATCTCTATGCGGAAATTGGCCCAGATTTACATAGATGAAATAGTCAAATTTCATGGTGTACCCTCCAGCATAGTTTCAGATAGAGATCCCAGATTCACCTCCAGATTCTGGCAAACACTTCAAGAAGCTTTGGGGACTAAACTCAGACTTAGTTCAGCATATCATCCTCAGACTGATGGACAATCAGAAAGAACTATCCAGTCCTTAGAGGATTTGCTTAGGACTTGTGTGTTAGATCATTTGGGCAGCTAGGATGAAATTCTACCATTGGTAGAGTTCACTTACAATAACAGTTACCAAGCTAGCATAGGAATGGCTCCTTTCGAGGCACCTTTGTGCTGGTTTCAGGATGGTGAAAGTGTGTTAATTGGACCAGAATTAATACAACAAACCAATGAGAAAGTCAAAATGATTCAGGAAAGATTGAAAACATCTCTCAGCAGGCAAAACTCTTATGCAGATCGAAGAAGAAGACCTTTAGAATTCTCTACGGGTGAGCATGTCTTTTTTAGAGTTACACCGTTCACTGGTGTAGGAAGAACACTGAAATCCAAGAAATTGACTCCTAAGTTCATAGGACCTTATCAAATTCTCCGGAGAATAGGCACCGTGGCTTATGAAATTGCTTTGCCTCCTCCTTTAGCTAACCTTCACAATATTTTCCATGTATCCCAGCTAAGGAAGTATGTACCTGATCCTAGCCACATTCTAGAATCTGATTCCATCCAGGTGAAAGAAAATCTGTCATTTGAAGTGAAGCCAATCAGAATTTTAGATTCACATGTGAAACAACTTCGTGGAAGAAGTATTCCCATGGTGAAAGTATTGTGGGATCTCATCTCTGGAGATTCCACTTGGGAAATTGAAGAGGAGATACAAGCATCATACCCTAATCTCTTTCTTGGTTAGTTCATTTTCGAGGACGAAAATTTTTGTAGTTGGAGATAATGTAACAACGCCTTTTTTTTAGAAACAGAAACCCACCCCCTTACACTCACCATTCTTTTTCTTTCTTCTTTCTTCTTTCTCCCTCCATCTCTCCCTTCTACCTTCTCTCTTAATTTCTCACTCCATACCTCATCTATTTTAGAATCTGATCGGACCACGTTGTAGCTGGCAAGTTAAGGAACATTTCTACCCGATCAGATTTTTAAACAGAGTAAGTTCATTTTTTCTCTAAAGTTCCTTTGTTCTCTATTTTTCCTTAGGATTTAGTCATCAATCTTGGTGGGGTCAGTTGAGAAGTTTAATCCTCTCAACTTATTCTATTATATACTGAATTTTTGTTCTGTTTTGATAACTTGCATTAGGCCCGTAAATCTTGAAGCTTATCTAAACTATGGGAAATAAAATTCTAGGCAAGAAAAGCAATTAAGGTAAGGGAAGCTAAATTTAATTTTTAATAGAACCCTAGGCTAGAAGATCTGGATGTGGAAGGGATGTGGTCCCAATATTCAATTTCTCTTGCAGGGATGTTGTGTGTTTATATATATATATATATATATATATATATATATATATATTGGGTTGTTTGTTTATGTGTTATTTAAATTTGTGGAAATATTAGGTTTTGATGATTTAATATTAAAGTATTATTTTTTTATGTCAAATAGACTTTTGAATATTGTGGATCACTTTTTGAATGATATTGTATGACGAAATGGTATGGAATTGAATTCATACATTTGGGATAATGTGTGGACTGATGTTTGTTGAATATCTTGGATGTGTAGATCCATGTGAGATCTATGTGATTGTTTTAATATTAGGATTTGAAGAAGATTGTATAATTTGATAAATTGATCATGTAACTTGGTTTTCTCTTTTGATTTAATTGTGTATATTATAAAATTCTATTTTCACTAGCTTACCCTTACTTTTCTTGTTGTGTTTGAATTGCGATGACTGTACTACGTACACGAGCAGATGATCTTACAGGTGTCTGAGGATCAGAAGAGTTTTAAGGCATTGATTTTGAAAGTTATATTGCAAATATTTGTATTTCTATATGTCCTATAATCACGTATTAGGAATGTTTTGAAAAACTGTAAGCTTGTATAGAAATATGTAGAACCGGTATTGTAATAGTTATATGTAAATTATGGGGTGTTACAATATTGATATTAATATTAGTGATAATATTAATATTAGTGATAATATTATTAGTAATAATAATATTAATAATATTAACAATATTTAAAATATTAATAATATTTAGTAATATTAATAATGTTTATAATATTAATAATATTTAATAGTATTAATAATTTTAATAATATTAATCATATTAATAATATTAATATTTATAATATTTATATTGTTTATATTATTTGTAATATTAATAATATTAATAATAGTTAATAATATTAATAATAATAAATATAATAAAAATTATAATATGATTAAAGAATTTGTCTAGTTAAAGTTTCTTTAGTAATAGGAAATGTAGAGACGCAATAATGTTCCGATAATAATACCCATCCTCTCTTTGGTTGTAATCATGGATGCAATAATGATTAGGATGCAAGGTCCTTTCTTGAATACTTACTTTGCTAACTAACACTCCATAAAACATGAACAGTATAAGCAAAATCCAAAGCATCGACATATAGAAAGGTATGACATACAAATTCCTCACAAGACTAGCAGAAACATCCCACCTCCTACCGTCACAAACTCAGACACATCATTCAATAATGCACTTAAATCCAAGATATAATAAGAAAACCTCATAAATTCTTATTATCTCACTCACTTTGTTCAAAACAACAATGTGGGAAGTGAATAAAAACACAAAAGACATAAAAATCGCGACTGCGATAATAAAAGAAGATGCTAAGATGAAAACATGAACACAACAAAAATATCAACAATTAAATTTCAATAAAGAAAACAAAATCGTCATATTCACATATACAAATATATTTTAGTACTTTTATAATAAATTTTTATCTTTTATTAATTATACGAATGAATGAAATTGAGTATTAATATTTAAAATTACTATCAAACCTTAAACTAATATCTTAACCAATGACATAGTTTTGAAAAGTACTATTAATATATTATTCTCTTTATTGTTTTATAAAAAAATTGATTTTAAAAAATATATGTTTTGCACTAAAAAATCATAAAACTTTCCCCATTTTAAAATCATTCCTAATATAATTATTCTCTTTATTTGTCTTTATAGAAAAAAATTGTCTAAATTTCAAAATTCGTCGACAGCAGGGTTCGAACCTGCGCGGGCGAAGCCCAACAGATTTCAAGTCTGTCTCCTTAACCACTCGGACATATCGACCTCTTTGGTATACAACCACTATAACTTTAAATAGCTAATATAAATAACTTCTTGAATAAACTTAGCACTATTATTATCATTATTAATTTATTACTGAAGCACTATGAGGATATTTTTCTGAAAAGAAAGTGCTACTTGGAAATTAATTAAAATGATAATAAAAAGGACTTACTTTGTAATCACGATGAAAGCACTGGTTATAATTCAATTTTATATACATGAAGGTAGCCGCCCACGTGCAGCTTCATATATTTTATCTCTATAACTGACACTTTTGGTGCATATGTTAATATACTTTAATGAATAATTAAAATAGTATTTAATATCTCTTATATAATATATTTTCAAAACTTATTACATCAATTTGATTTGGTTTGGAGGTAGAAGCATAAGAAGCAAAGTTTAAGGTTTTTAAGGCTCGAGTAACAGCTGTACTCATGTCGCAAATAACATGAGACTACTTTGACACGTCAGACTGAACTGGATTATGCAGTAAAAGATGTTTACTTTACAGAGATTTAGTTCTTAATTAACAATTAGAGAATTTAAAGCAGGATGGCTTCCTCATCAGTCCTTCTGCTATGCATGCCCATGCTAACTAACTCCACTTATGTTTTACATTTACTTGTGTTCAAATTTTCTTAGTCTACACTTTTTACTGTTATTATCCACTTATGCAAATTTTTGTGAAGATAATAAAACTTTATTTTTAGCATTGAAAAGATAATAAGTCACATATTTTCTAGTTTTCTTTACTTTAAAAAGTTTATATACTAAGATATTCTTACTTTTCTATCTTTTAAAAAATTTATATGTTAAAGACTCTCCACGTACCTTGAAAGTGGGAAAAATGTGCATTTGTCGAGAGTCACTACTCAGTTATATTCTAGAGGACTTTAAAAAGTTGTTTAAAGAAATTATTTTAACATGATTCACAATCTTGAGTATGTTCCTCAAAATTGAAGTGGATTTTTTAATAAATTTATATTGATTGGATTCACGTTTCTTTTATTGATAATTTTTTTTCTCAGTATTTTAAGTAAAAAATAAATTATATTATTTCATTAAAAATATTAATTTCCACTTATGAACAAATAACTTGATTATAGATTCTTTAAAGATGTTTGCACTTATCAACTTTCAATTTATGATTTTTATTCATAATGACAATTATTTAAACAAAAAAATCCCAAATAGATTTATGGATTAAAATAAAATATTATTACCCTAACATTAACATGTGCTTTAAGTAATTTAATAGTATAAATAATGAACAGCATCCGAACGTCAATATTTGATTGAGTTTGGACTTAAAAAACTAAAATTAAAGAAAGAATAAAATACAAATTTAAATGGAAATTAGAATACAACGGAATTATGTATTAGGTGGTATCATATCTTTTATGAGAAAAATCAGGTGAGTCAAGTTACAATTGAATCGTGGCATTTGAAATATTATACTCTCAAGTAAAAAGGAGTTGCACCCGGTTCTCGCTGGCTGACTTGGGTCGAGTCCCAGAGGGGGATTCTGAGCTAACTTTTTGTTGGTGTTGCTGTGAGATGCTTTAAGTCTGCAGTGAGGGGAGTTCCACCTATTCACAAGATTCCAACGATCAAGTCAATGACAGCATATGAATGAGTATAGTGTGTAGTGTATGGAATAACACTTACCTTTGTTCAGGGTCTTGAGGCCCTTTTATAGTACTCGTAGATCCTCCATTTAGAAGTTAACAACCTTAAAGATATTATATTAATATATCCTCTTTATTTTAGGGGTATAGGCAGAGCATTATCTCTGACTGTTTATTTTCGTTGGACTTAGGATAAATATGTATGCCTAACTGATTCGGTTACACATCAGTTGTTTTTATTTTTGTTGTTGCCTTATTAATGCATCATTGGTCCTATTATTGCTTTAAGCCGAGTTAAGTATTTACCTTCTTAAACTAATCGAGCCAGAATTATAGGCATAAGTGCTCAGGTCGGGCCCCGAACACGTCCAACTAGTACACACCCTGACTATCAATTATAAATTTTGGCCTAGTTGTAAACACTTGATCTAACAATTGGTATTAAAGCGAATGTCACAAGTTTGATTCCTAGTAGAGCAATTATTTAGGGGGAGATTGTTGTAGGTTGTACAACTAGGTTGGATGGATCAAATCACAATTAAATTATGGTGCTTTGATTGTTATGCTCTTAAGGAGAAAGAATTACACTCAGATTATCAGTTATAACTTTTGGTCTAGTGAACGTTTAATCCAATAAATTAAGGATAAGTAGAAAACCTTATATAAAAACAAGAGATAGATAAGGCTCGTGAGGAAATACAAAATGCATTCAATTTCCTTAATCATTGTGTTGATTGCTTACAATTATGTCTACTCTTCTTGAGAAAATATTTTTCCTACAATATACAAGAAGAAAATATTTTTCCACAATATATAATATTGTTGTGTGGAATCAATTCATGCCTAAAAAGTTGTAACATTGCCTTCATTATGTGACATGTGGCTGGAATATAAGTTGGCATTTGATGATTATAATAAGTATTTCCTTGATTTGTCGTGCTTCAACAATCTTTACATTTTCTTTTAATAAAAGCTTCCATGTTAGACATCACTATGCAACTTGACATCTCAGTTAGGCTGACACCTCAAGTAACAACAATCATTTGTCATCACATGAAAAAAGTATTATTAAAAGAAGAAAATAAAATACAAAAATATAGGAGGACTAAACCAAAACTCATCAGATTAACAAAAACGATACATAGGTAGACTATACCTATTCATAAAGAATTTTAAGAACATATTAGATAGAAGCCTAGTATACCAATGAAATGACTCTCTATGAATAAGTTATAAATTAGCCAACTTATCAACACACTCATTCCCTTCACGGAAAATATGAGAAACCTTAAACTTGATTTTTCCATAGTAATTAAGACAAGTATTTCATCGATTACGAAGCATCCAAGGAACATTTGTCCTAGCAATAAACGTAGCACAAATCAACGCAGAATCACATTCCAGCCAGACATTAGTAAGTCCAATCTTTTGAGCTTCCTCCAAAGCATACATAACTCCATAATATTCAGCAACCAGAGCAGTCTTAATGTCAAGAAACGCAAAGAAGACTCCAATAAACTCCCCCATACGCCCTCGGAAAATACCTCCACAAGTGGCAAGACTTGGATATCCCCTAACAGCCCCATCAGTGCTAATTTTAACCCAGCCTGGTGAAGGAAACTTCCATCTAACAGGAAGAGGACGAAGAACTTTACTAGTACGAGTATTAATACCAAAAAATTTAATCACACTAAAATCCATCATATCATTCTTCATTGAAGCTTTAGATGACTTTCCCACTAGACAAATTAAATCTTTAATAACTGAAATAGCCCTAGAAACCTCAATCTTATCCTGAAAATAAGCATAATTCCTCATACGTCATAGCATCCAAATAGAAAAGGTTATCACAACAAGCTTAATCAATTTAACCAAAGAACTACCATCACTCTTAATAAAAGAAAGAAGATCATCCTTATTAGAGAAATGAGAAGTAGGAAAAAAATTTCGAACCCAACTTCAAATATATAAAGCATTAGGGCATTCAAAAAATAAATGTTGAATAGATTCCTCATTCTTTTCACAAAACGTACACATAGAACAAATATGCAAACCTTTACTTTGGATATGCCGATCTGTAGGAAGCCGCCCATGAAAAACTTTCCAAAGGACAAGGGTTTTTTAAGGCGGGATATATGAAGACCAAATAAACTAACCCCAACCACAGGGAACTCCCGGTTCCAAGAAAAAAGTCTTAGCTGATTTAAGAGTAAACCGAACAAACTCCTATAAAGTCCAATTAGGAATATCCTGTTCCGCCTTAACCATGATATGACTAAAAAGATGAGGCATCTGTTGTAAAGACAAAGGATATTCCAATCACAACCTATCCAACTAAGAGACTACATCCGAAATGTTAACACCATTATGTTAGAATATATGGCCTTAAACAAGAGGGGGTGAATTGTTTATAAGAGATTTTCAAAAACTTTTGAAGGTTCAATGAAATTCTGTGTAGAAATCCATAAGAGGAATCAAGTTAGCCAAGAACACAAACTGTTTTAAAGCAAAACACAAAAAAACAATCGGTTGTTTCTTCGAATCAATCTGTTGTTTATACCAGATAAAACTTAAACAGCTTAAAAACAGAATTTAAAGGAGTTAAGAGAAAGAGAAATGCACACAAACAGTTTATACTGGTTCACTCTTACAACAAGAGCTACATCAAGTTCCCAGAAACCATTGGGTAATCCACTAAGCAATCAAACCAGATTACAAAACACCACACACCAAAGTAGTGACCTTGAACCCCTCAAGAAACACACTACCTTTGGCAAACCACACCAAGAGTATTGATCTTGAACACCTCAAGAACATACAACACTCATTGGCAATACAACAACAAAAATACCGAAGATGGAGAAAGGATTACACCTGATCAAAGAACAATCTAAAAAGAATACAATTGCAATCTTATTCCACTCTCTCTTGAAAATCCAAAGCTTGATGTGAATCTTGAAAACTTGAGATCAAATATGTCAAACTGAATTTCTCAAAACTGTTTCTTACTCTTTAGAAACATATAACAAACTATTTATATTTTCCAAAGATTGGTCAAAACATTTAATGATTGAGCGTATTCAGTTAGAAATCATTTAAAATAGATTCACCAATCAAAAACAAAATTTTGTTAGGATTTTCAAAGAAACAATCGGTTGAAACCACAAAATAACTGATTGATTTGGTTTGATAGTTTAGTCAACCAAGTCAAACAGCTTTCAACCTTTTTCAAAACATCTAAGAACAAAACAATCGGTTGATTCGACAAAACAACAAGTTGTTTTTCACTTTGTTGGAAAAGCATATAATTTAAAAAAAAAATTAATTCACATCTGTTTTAGATTCCACAAAAGAGTGGATCACACTTTAATCTACCCAGATCCCACCCACACACAGCAGCAACACCAGCCTTTCATCAAACACCTTGGATTTGGATTCTTCAAAGCACTTGATCACTCTTGATGAACACATTAGATAACCCTGCAATATGTGCTAAAGAAGTTGTAGAACATCATTTATCATTCCAGAAATTAATAAAAAAAAACTATATCAATAGTCTAAGAAGTATTATCAAGTATAGTAGAATAAAACTGCTTAATTCCAGGCCAAAGAGATGAGGATCTGTAAACCTTTTTAAACTCGTCTTTTGATTTAAGAACCCTGGCTTTCAAGAGCAAAGATCAAGACTTGTTGCTATAAGCAAAGTTCCAGGCAAGTTTAAGAAGATATGCATTGTACCGACCAGACCCCGGCGTTCACTAACCACTGGTAATGTTGGTGCCACGTAAGCGGGTCCCACGAGCAGCGCGGGTCAGTACCTCGCAAAGCACGTGCGCCAAGGAGCCGAGAGTGGTCAGACATCGGTTATCGGGATGTACCGACTTGCCACTAAACAGTGTGGAGAGACCGGGCCTCAGAGACCCAAACAATAGAGATGGGCCACGAGAAGTGAATCCCAGATCACACACTAGTTATCATTAAGGGAGAAGCCTAGATCACGAGTGCCCATGCATATAGAGTGGACGACACATTCAGGCGTGACACAAAGTATAAAAGCCACTGGAAGGATATGGCCAACAAGGGCCATGATCAGGGGTGAGTTGTATGCATGGCACGTGAACAGTTAGGGCACTCTCAGAGGTGGGTGATCCTAGAGATCAGGTGCACGAGGAGGCATCCAGGTGGTCATCCCATCAGAGGTCGCACTCCAGTTAGGGACCCCACGCGCTAGGTTGCCCTAAGAGTAAGGTAACAATAGTGTTGGGCCCGCCCATCAGAAAGGCCAATTTCAGGTAAACAGGAAACCCTAGTTTTTAGTGTATAAATAGTAAGTTAACAAACTTGGCGAGGTGAGAATCCTCTTGCATTGTTACACACACACAAGAGCAAGAGTATACAGTTTTTGGTGTTTCCTAGCCCTAGTACTGACTTGAGCGTCAGAGTGCAAACGACCGATAGGGCGCCCATTGTCTTTGTGTTTCAGGTGTTCCACGAAAAGCATACGCGAACGCAAGGACTCTAAACGTGAGCGTGACGTGGACGTACGAAGGTGTTTCGAGTCAACCGGCAGGAACATGCATTATTTTCATGGTGAAGGTTAATAATCTTCAAACCTCCATTCTCAAGGGGAGAACAAATCGTAGCCCAATTAACAGTAGCTATGCCTTTCTTCAGAATATCGCCAGTCCATATAAAATTTTGACACCACTGCTAAACTTGCTTAAGAAGAGAAACATGTCATTTATACAAATTAAAGCTATAGGATAAAATTCTCGTAATCACCATATTGACCAACTGAATCCGACCCATCATGCTAAGAGATTTACCTTTCCAAGATGCTAGCTTCAATTTGACTTTATCCACCAAAGATTGTAGAAAACGACTCTTTGGAGCACCAAAAAAGATAGGCACTCCTAAATAATTGAAAGACAAAGAATCATGACTACAAGAAAGAATACGTTGAATTTTGGTGACAAATCTTGTAGAATTATCCATGGTGAAAAAACTAATCTTAGAATTGTTAACATATTGAATCGAGAAATCACTATATATTTTAAGAAAAGTACTCAAATTTCTAAGAGACTCATTATATGCCCTACAGAAAACAAAAATATCATCAACATACAAAACATGAGAGGGAGTGAGAAAACCTTGCGAACCAGCCATATGTAGAATCTTCTTATCATTTACAAGTTTAGAAAGACCTCTAATGAGAACTTCCTCTGCAAGACAGAAAAACCTTGTCTAAGCCCTCTACTACAAGGAAAAAAAATTCATCAGACTGACATTTATTTTGATAGAAAGCATAGCAGATCGGAGAATAGTACTAATCCAACTGACAAACGAGGGGTGAAAACCAAAGTGTGTCGAAACTAATAATAAAAACTTCCAACTCAGCGTATCAAAGGCTTTATGAATATCAACTTTGTACGCCACATTACCTCCTCGAACCTTTTTAGATAGAATGTTAATAGTCTCTGAAGCAATACCAATAATACAATACATTTTCTTTTATCAAAAGAAACATCCCATAAATATCATCAAGTCAATATATCATGTTTTTCTTGAGACATATACTATTACCTAGAGTATTTCAATCTCTACTACTTGAATACTACTTGAATCCACATCTTTAATATTATCCTTAAGTTAATTTCTCCTTTAACAGAATGACTATAAGAATATTAAATAAGATTCATTCATTTGTTTTTTCACATTGTTAACTTTTAGCTCGAGGTAAAAATTAATACTAAAAAACAATTAGATTTATCAACGGATTATTATTCACATATCTAAATCTATAAGTAAATTTAGCATTATCTATGGATTATTACCTATGTGTAGGAAAATTTTGCATTACCTACATATTATTACACACGGATCTAAAATCGTAGATAAATTAAACATTACCTACAAATTCTTATTCACAAATCTTTATCTGTAAATAAATTTTACATTACCCATGAATCAGTATTGATAGGTAAATTTAATATTACTATTAATATTAATATTTTTATTAAGATTTGTAATAATATTAAGATATGCAATAATATTAATATTTATATTTATATTATTATAATAATAATTTATAATATTAACAACATTAAAAATATATATATATATATATATAATATTAATAGTATTATTAATATTAAAAATATTAAAAATATTTACAATATTAAAAATATTTACAATATTACAATATTAAAAATATTTACAATATTAAAAAATTTACAACATTAAAAATATTAAAAATATTAAAAAATTTACAACATTAAAAATATTTACAATATTAAAATATTTATAATACTAACAAATATTAATAATATTAACAATATTAATAATATTAACAATATTAATAATATTATATATTATTATAATATTAATATATTAATAATATTATTAATATAAATATTATTAATACTATTAATACTAATTTTTTATTAATAATATTAAGAAATTAAAAAAATTAATAATACTAATAATATTTATAGTATTATTAATATTTTAATAATAAAAATATTTATTTATGAAGGAAATTAATAATATTAAATATTATTAATAACAAATAATAAAAATCCTAAAACACATTAGCATACACGCATGTAAGTCTATTTTTTTTAATTTAATAAAAGAATATTTTTTTCGTAAATATTTACGTAAGTTAATTATATATATTTGAATGTAACCACCAGAATATAAAATAATTAAGAGTAAAACAAAAATATTGAATGTAAATTCTCGTTATATACACTATGGAAAACACATGAGTACACATGTGTATCTATTTTTTATTAAGATCGCAAAAGTTAAAAATAATTATCGTAATTATAAAAATAATTTTTTTATTAAATTTTATAAAATAAATATGTTCATAAAAATAATTAAAATATAAATAATTTTAATAATTTTATTATAGATAATTTTTTATTGTAAATAGTTAATTAAATTTAAAAAAGTTACAAAATATAAATGATAAAATAATAAAATAAATTATATTAATAAGGGTATACTTGGTAACATAGTATGTACACCAAAAATACACAAAAAAAAAATAGTTACAATAGTTATAAAAAGAATAATCTTTTTTAATAGTTAGAGAAGTTATATATTACTCATTATTATTAATATTAATATTATCTTAAATAATATTATATTATTATTATTATTAATATTAATATTAATAGTAATAATAATATTAATAATAATATTATTATTATGAATCATAATAATAATTATAATAATAATAAGAAGAAGAATAAGAATATTTATAATATGATTACAATTTTTTTGATGTAGCGGTTGTGGATTCTCTGTATGGAGCCTCAGTTCAATTTTCTCTTGTAGCAATTGGAAAAAAATGCACAGTTAGATTTACTTACTTAAATACTAACGTATGAAATGTTGATAATAATTATTTACTTTAACTATTTCATTTAATCTCACGTAGTTTTAGAATATAATCTCACGTAGTTTTACATATTCTAGATGAAAATGTCTAAAACTAAATTAGATAGTGTAAAGTATGAAGCAACTTTTAAGTTTCATGCAATGAATTGTTTAGTTATCTTTTTTGTAAACTTTTTTTTAAAGATCTTTGTATTCCTTTATAAATTCTTATGTATAAATTATATGGATTAACTTTTGTTTTTTCTTGGTATGTTGATTTAAGAATATCAATGTATAAAAAATATTATGTTATGTAAATGTTCGTTAATTTAAATTTTATCACTCACACATTTATTATTTATGTTATGCTTAAACTTTTTTTAGGGTGTTAGATTTATGGTATTAGAGCAAGTTCTTCCTTTGGACTCTGGACAATGTGATTTCCTCTTTAGTAATGTATTTCCAACTTTGTATTAAACTGTATATTGAGCTTGATCAACTCAATATGTGAAAATGTTGGTTGAAGATTATTGCTAGACGTGCTAGAAAATAAAATGCCTTCTATGTCTCTCAAGAGTTTGATAGAGAGACCATAGAAATGATGGTCAATACTAAACAAGCTCGAGCAACCACAAATTTGATAGATGGTAGCCCATCTCATTAGGGGAGTCAATCATGAGAATGATGAGACTGCAACCTCTAGGCTAACGGGCACTAATATTGGATTCTCGGAGTCTAGAAAGAAGTTATCATCCTAGTTCTGTGGAGAGTATGATTTTATAGTAGTTGAAGCTTGCCTCCAAGGTATAGAAGACATATTTGAGTAGCCCTTTGTACAAAGGAGAATAAGGTTTCCTATGCTACCTTATGTTAGAATAGGTGGCAGAAAACAGAAACAAGAAGGGGATGAATTTTTTTCAAAAGATTTTTGCAAAACTAGAAGTCAGATTGAAAATTATGATAAAATCAATTGATTGATTATTCTGTTCAACCGATTATAAAAGAGATATAAAATAGGTTTATATTAATTCAATCAATTGAAATACAGTGAATATCAAATATGCAATGAATTGAAACAGTAAAGATAGGGATAGGGAGAAATACAGACCTTTTATACTGGTCCACTCTTACCACAAGAGCTACATCCAAACCTCAGCCAAACTAGCTATAAGAATTCACTAAACACAAGGGTAACAAAGTTATACAATCAAGAGAATAGTTCTTGAACCTACAAGAGCTTTTACTCATACACACAAAACAACCCACTACAAATTAACATAAACACTATTTGAATCTGCTTAACCATAAACTTGAAGATGTAGAAAAAAGATTGATAGCACATGAGAAACAACAAGTAACACCAGTATTGTGCAAACTCATATGCTATGCAACTTTTCAACACAAAAATGATCCAAGAATAGAAAAGACTTTCTCCAAGATTTCAAAATCAAAACAATATGTTCTCTTTTATAATTTTTCGTAGCTTGAAATGTACAAATAAACATTTTTTATAAGTTTTATATTAAAGATAAAAATAGTTTAATCATTTAAAGCAATTCTGTAATAAGAACAGAAAAACAATTAGATTCATTGTTATTTTCTCAAAATGACAAACTGATTTATCTTAATAAAAGAAATCAACAACTTTTAAATAGATTCATATTTGGAAATAACTTGTTAATTTTACTAAACAGAGAGTAACAATTTTACAAATAAGGTCTTTTAAAAATAGAAGAAGATTTTAAGTAATTTTAACCTGTTGATACGATAAAACAATCAGTTAAAAATACTTATCAGCTTTGAAAATCAAAGTAGTTCTCGGAGAAGACTTGGATCATAATTTGGAAAGAAACAAACACAAGTACATAAAAATTTACCTAGACAGTGTCTTTCAGTCTTCAATATAAAATTTGGAAACATCAAATGAAGCTTTGATCTTTAAGGTCAACACCTTCATGCTCAAGAATGAAGTTAAAAGTTGGTGGAAGGAAGCTAAGGAACATCTTGTGTAACTAGGGACTCCCTTAACTTGGGAGAATTTCAAATTTCAAAATCTCTTTCTTGGACAAGTACTTTCGTTGAGTCTAAGGAACTTAAAAAAAAACTAAATTTCTTCAATTGGAACAAGGATAAATGTTAATTGGACAATATGTAACAAAATTTGAGGAATTACCTATATTTTCTAGATATCTCTAGTATCTTCTAGATAGGAGTCAAAAATCACTAAATATGAAACGGGTTACAACAACATATCTAGAGTTTGGTTAGAACTTTTTTCTTAATTGTATTTAGTGTTTTGGGTCTTATACTTCTTAATCAAGGCCCAACTCTCCCTGTACCTCTCTCCGACTTACCTAAGAAAATTATTAGGCATATTTGAAGATTTAAGAATCTTTCTTGTATTTTTCTCTCTCTTATGTTTTCATGTTCTTGTTTACAATCTTGAATTTTATATTTCATTGCATGAAATTTTGAATATTAAGAATTGATATCTCGTGAATTCATAATGATTGATTTAAGGTTCACTTAATTGCAAGAATAAGAAGAGATTATAATTTCATACAAGTTTTTTAATAAATAATCGGTTTAGTATAATAACTATTGAGATATTTTATTTTTAATACAATAAAAAACAATACTACAACCTTAATAGAAACATTTTAATTTTGTAAATTTTATTTAAATTCCGTTAATGATTAATATAATTGTGTAAAGAAAAATTAATGTTAGTATGTAATTAAAGTGAAAATAACCTATAAATTTTAAATTTACAAAGGGAAAAAACTTAGAAAATTATTTTCAAAAATTAATTATATATCACTACAAGAAAAATCCAATTTATCTACGGACAAAATCCGTAGGTAAATCAACATTACCTACGGATTACCCACGGAAAAAAATCCAAATGTAATGTTGGCGTCGGTAATTTACCTAAAGAAAACAACATTACCCACCAACTACAGGTGGGATTCGAAGCCAAGTCCAGATATGTCCATAGAAGCTTTAACCATTACACCAGTCAAGTTTTGTGGTAATGTTATGATTATTATTATATTTATGAGTATGATTACCAATATTAATATAATTAATAAAATAAAAATTAATAACATTCTTCATATATTTAATATCTTCATTATTATTAATATTATTAATATTGTTAAATATTATTAAATATTATTAATATTATTAAATATTATTAAATATTAGTAATATTATTAATATTATTAAATATTATTAAATATTATTAAATATTATTAATATTATTAAATATTATTAATATTAGTAAATATTATTAATATTATTAAATATTATTAATATTATTAATATTATTAATATTATTAAATATTATTAATATTATTAATATTATTAATATTATTAAATATTATTAATATTATTAATATTATTAATATTATTAAATATTATTAATATTATTAATATTATTAATATTATTAATATTATTAATATTATTAATATTATTAATATTATTAAATATTATTAATATTATTAAATATTATTAATATTATTAATATTATTAAATATTATTAATATTATTAAATATTATTAATATTATTAAATATTATTAATATTATTAAATATTATTAATATTATTAAATATTATTAATATTATTAAATATTATTAATATTATTAATATTATTAATATTATTTAATATGATTAATATTATAAATATTTATTAATATTATTAAATATTTATTAATATTAATAAATATTATAAATAGTGTTAATATTATTAATATTATAAATAATGTTAACTTTATATATATTTTTATTAATAGTATTTATATTATTAATGTTATTATTACTGATATTATTAATTTTTTTATATTACTAATATCATTAATATTATTATTATTAATATTATTTATATTTTTAATATAATACTAATTATATTATTTAAATTATTATATTAATATTAATAATATGTATAAATTAGTTATGATTATTATTATTTATGAATATGAATTATGATTTTTCATATTATATTAATATTTTTAATATTATATATATAATTATTATGATAACAGTTGGTAGGTAATAGAGATCCGTAGATAAAAGTTGATAGGTAATAAGATCCGTAGGTAATAGTTGGTAGGTAATGTTGAATTTACCTACGGATTCAGAATTCGTGGGTAATAGTTGGTTGGTAATGTTGAATTTACCTACGGATTCAGAATTCGTGGGTAATATAGTTGGTAGGTAATGCTGAATTTACCTACGGATTCAGAATCTGTGGATAATGTCCGTAGGTAATGTTGTTCGTAGGTAATATCCGTAGATAATGTTGAATTTACCTACGATTTCAGATCCGTGGATAAAAATCCGTAGATAATACTGATTTTTTTGTAGTGTATTAATATTATTTTTTTCTTTAATAAACACATGTCACTAATAACAAAAGACCAAATCATATTCAATTACCTTAATCATCAATTATATTCAAACAAAATTAATAAAATTAAATTTTTATATTAACATTGTAATTTTTTTGTTATATTAAAAGTAAAATATATCAATACTTATTATAGGTAATCAACTCTTTACACATTTTTATTTGTGATTTTTAAGATATTTATCGCACAAGTTTTTTTTAGGATATATATTGTCAGAAGTTTTATTTAAGAAGAGCTTCTCTGAAAAGTGTAATTAAATATTTTTCCTAGGTAGGCAAAAGCATCTTGGGTAGGCAAAAGCAGCCAAAGCCCCTGCTAGAAACAGTATAATTAAATAAATATCACGTTTCATTTCAGTAGAAATCACCTTCGAACAAGCTCCCACATGCACCCAACAATTGCGGTGGTAAACTACAAAATTGTCAGCCCCACCAAAAAAAGAGAAGAAAAAGACCAAATGATCCACTTCTTAATCGTCCCAGAGCTCCCACTCAA
Organism: Phaseolus vulgaris; assembly: GCF_000499845.2. NCBI lineage: Eukaryota > Viridiplantae > Streptophyta > Magnoliopsida > Fabales > Fabaceae > Phaseolus > Phaseolus vulgaris. The sequence goes on along the minus strand of NC_023759.2, from coordinate 16,183,284 downwards.
AAGAACATATAATAGTCATAAACTCTTTTTCCAAGTTTAAAAAATAAGTTTGCAATAAGCTCTTTCAAATCTTTTCTTGAGTTCACCTTTTGAATAAATTTCTCAACAAATAATTACAGGAAAATAGAAGGTTATCTCATAACTCATAGTAAGCTTTGTATGTAAGTTAAAATCAAATGATTAAAGAGCAAAAAATATTTAATTAGATCCAACGTGTGTTCATATAATAAAATGGCTAATACATCAAAGAGGTCGATATGTCCGAGTGGTTAAGGAGACAGACTTGAAATCTGTTGGGCTACGCCCGCGCAGGTTCGAACCCTGCTGTCGACGAAATTATCAATTTTTTACATGTCGAAAAGTAGCTCACTTATAGATAAAATTTAGAATATGTTTGTTTAGTTTACTTAATATTTATTAGTGCACCGTTTTTGATTTGGGGATTAGTTATAGCTAATCAAACACGTGGTAAAAAGATAGTTCATGATATTATTAAGAAATCTAAGGCTAAGTGCCTTGATTCCTTCTAAATTTTGGGAACTTCAACAACTAAATTCTTAAATTTTTCAAACTTTTTTTTGGACATTCTACATTTTTCCCCTTTTGAATAAGTTTTCAGAACTTAGACTTATCCAATGAATATTAAAGAGGAATAAATATGAACGTATTAGATGGAAAGGGACACTTGAATTCACTAGCTTAAAGTTAATACTTTGAACTATAACAAATTGGTGCTTATTATGTCATATAACCCAACTAGACAATTAGGTTAGTTATATCAGCATACAATACTAGGCCCCACCAAACCTCAAGAGAGCCTCAACAGAAGAAGAACCAGACATAAACTTGAATATCATATGTTCTTTCTTCTAGTCTTTTCACAAGACAAGTTATGTAAATAAATTGGGCTTACTTTGAAGGTCTAAATAGAAGAATAAGCTAGAAGAGGGTGTACTTATTGGGCTTGTGCCAAAACCCACCTTAACTAGCTTCTAGAAACTCACTCATGCGCTCACCTTTGACCTAGATTCTAGAAGACTCCCCATGTGCTCACATTTGACCTAGTTTCTAGAAGCTTGTAATCTTTTACACCCCTACCCTTCCTCTCTTCCTCTCCAAGGCACTCATATCTATAAATAGGGTGTCTCCCCTATTGTAAATAACACATTGAATTTTGAATAGAAAATAAACTCTGTAGGAGTGTTTAGTTGACATTTTTCCTCAAATATCACTATTTCCACTTTTATTTCCCCATCCAGCACCCTTTGGTTTTTATTTCCCTATTGTAGGAAAATTTGAGGACTTCCTCGATGTCTTGAGGGGTAATGGCGACACTGGCGCATTGGAGGGTGTGCTTGATGGCAATGACGGAGATAGATGGCCTAAAGAACACCCAGACGTCTTCTTGTTGCCACCCCAATTGCAATTCAAAAAAACCCTAAATCCCCAATTGGTTTTTCCTTGTCAACCCATGCCACTTGACACGTCACACCTCACACAACACTCAGTCTCACCTCTCTCTGCCACATAAGCAATACTTGACGCCGTAAGGTGAGACTTAACGAAAAGGACCAATTTTGATACATTTTAAAAAACATAGGGACGAAATTGATTTTTTTTAAAAGCATCGTACTAAATTGAATATTGACTCTAAATGTAGGGACAAATAAGGTAATTATACCTAAATTATATAATTTACAATAACATACCTTTGTACTACAATCTTCATATCTTGACTTGGCTTCCTATGCAGTGAACAAAACCAGACAACAATGTTGTCTATGGGGCAAATAAACATCAATTGCCAGTGAGACCTAGTATAAAACATTTCATTAGTCATTTTTATAATTATGTAAAAACAGGTTTTACTTACCCATTTATAAAAGGAGCAAAATAAATCCAATTTTTCTGGATGTCTGAATCCATCTTTGAATGTAAGTCTGACAATCAATTTTTTTATTCCCAGACTTTTGTATGGATTGGGGCTCAAGAAAACCATATGTATCAAGATTTTCCATGTTGATAATTGTCTGATTTGTATACCTACATTGTTAATATAAATATCAGTGATATGATTCATGAAACATCATTTGATTAAGTATAGCATAATTGAATAAATACGATGTTCAATAATTGATTACCCTGGATGATCTCAAAGACATCTTGCATGGTTATGCACAATGTATACCACTAGTATCAACCCTAAATAATGTGGCATCCCAAGGAATCACAAAGAATCTTGAAACATTTGATGTGAAAACATAACCAACTCTTGGATTGGATTCAAATATGGTTGGACTTGTGGTTGGACTTGAGGGCTTAAATGACCACCAATTGGTGCATTCTATCTTGTAGCAGAGTCCTATAAAACATAATAACAAATATAAAGTATAAATCTAAAAATCACTCTAACACTAATAGCCCCTAATAAAATGAAATATACCTGATAATATTTTTTAAATTGTCTTTATCATATGTGTAGGCCATGCAATAAATGTTCTAAGTGCCTCTCCCACTGTATTAACCTCTGATGTGGACACTGGAATTGCAACAGATGAATCTCTAACTTTTTCAACCACCACTCTAGAGAAATCATTCTGCATGGACACAATGTGGATGATTGAACCTCCTGGATACACTCTCCCAATGACCACTACACGAGGAGGATTTCAATCAAAAAATAACCTGCACTGATAGGAGGAATCAATGTCATCATCTTCTAAGTCCTACACATCACAACTACCTTTGGTGCTAGCTCGACCACGAGCATAAATTACATCCACTGGTTTAGTAACTATTGAGTAACTTGTTCTTTTATGCTCTTAGTCAGTTGTGGAGTTAGTCTCTTTGTCAACTGTGCAACTAATTGTCCTATCATCTACTAACTAGCATTTATAAAAAAGTTGGGTCGAGAAACTGATCCAAAGTATTGTCTGACCCCAACACTAAAACCAGTCGTACGTACACGACCAGGGTGTTCTTCAATCCCAATGGCCACGACCAATATGTCATCTCGACCTTTAGGAACAAAACTTCCCTATGAGCTTTGCTCCACTAGCTCATTCTGTAAAGAATAATACAATGTGTTAATATAACAATATGTAATGATAAGTTTGTAACACTAAAAATATGACATGCAATTATGAACTTACAATACGCTGAGAAAAGTAGCTCACAATTTCTCATATGTCATTTGGCCGCCTAGTTTAGTTCTAGCCAACTTCCATTCTCATGTCGAATAGGAGGGTATGGTGGAGAGATAAGTTCACCAGAACCAAATTCTACCTGTTGTCTCTTTACTATTCTTCTCTATAGCAAATCATAACCTCCCCGAGACAGTTTGTGAGGGGTAGCATTTTTTTGTACAATGATTTGAGCTTTCTTCGTCTTTTTGTATAAGTACATCATACACAAATGAATTCCATGATAATATTTAATAACATATATAATGAAATGTTCACCAACCTCCCATGAGGGATTTGCTCGAATCTGAACAAAATTGAGACCATCTCTCTTCATCTATAAAATATTTCCCACAAGGAGACTTGTCCTTGTATTTACCAAAGGTGTAATACGTTGTCAGATTTGTCTTGATTTGCCTCCATTTTGTAGTTACTAAAGACAATATTTTGCTGTGAACCAAATTTGAAGTCTCAAATTGAAAATTTGTCTACAAATTATAATAAATAAATCATTAAAATGTAAATTCAATAGACAAATTATTTAATAACATTTATGTTGCATAATCAGGAGAATTATGTTATAATTAAGTGCAGATTCTATTTTATATTTATTAGGACAGATTTGTTAGTGATTTGATTTGATTTGTACAGCTTTAAACACTCATTATTTCTGGCTTTCATTGCCTATTATTTCTTTCTTTAATTAGGTTGTAAAACAGTCTATAAATAGAGACTGTAATCACATTTGTAAAATATCTTAGAAATATATTTCACTTATTTCTTTCCACTTGGTATCAGAGCTCCTGATCTAGGAGACTCTGCTTCCGCAAATTTTTTTTTAGCCTTCATTGCTGTAATCATTTTCCTTGACAGCCTTCATTGCTGCAATTATTTGTTGGACAGCCTTCATTGCTGCAACTTTCTATTTTCCTTATCCTTTCTCCATTGACCACCACCACCACCTTGCACCATTGACCACCACCGACCACCACTGCCGTCGCTCGCCGGAAACTGCACCGCTCGCCGGAACTGCCACTGCTCGCCGGAAACCGCCGCTGGCCGCCTGAAACCGCCACCGGAAAATTTTTCCGGCAGATTTTTTTTCCTGTGTGTGTGAACAGGATCAAATTTTGCCAATCTGAAAAACTCAGTTGGTTTTGAACTCTCATGGACTCCCTTAGTAAGCCATCTAGCTATTGTTCCTTTACTATGAGTGGTAAGAGTTCTAGTTTTTTATCCTTTAATGCTTCTAGTACTGAAAATATCTGGATTATAGACTCTGGTGCTACTGATCATATGACACCTCATTCCTCTTCTTTTTCATCCTACACTACTTTATCCGGTAAGCCATATATTACTATTGCTAATGGTTCCACTACCCCCATTAATGGTCGTGGTAACATTCACCTTCAACCTTCATTTCCTTTAAAAAATGTGCTTCATGTTCCCAAACTATCCAATAACCTCTTGTCTATTCAAAAGATTACCCAAGATTTAAATTGTACAGTGGTATTTTTCCCTTCCCATTGTGTTTTTCAGGATCTTGTCACGGGGAAGACTATTGGAATTGCTAAAGAGCAGGGCGGGTTATATTATTTACAGCATGAAGAAAGTAAAAAGGGTGCTAGACTACAGGCACACACTTCTAATCTTCAGCAAGGTCGTGAATCTTGGTCATCCTCTCAGATATGGCTTCAACACAGACGTCTTGGTCATCCTCCATTTAGTACCCTAAAGTCCTTATTTCCTGTTTTATTTACAAAAGTGTCTGCTGAGTCATTTCATTGTGATGTTTGTCAGTTTGCTAAACACCATCGGACAACTTTTCCTCCCAATGGTAATAAAAGTTCTAAACCTTTTGATCTTATTCATTCAGATGTATGGGGACCTTCACCTATTCCTAATATCTCGGGTACAAAATGGTTTGTTTCATTTATTGATGATTGTACTCGGGTTACTTGGTTATTTCTCATGAAAGATAAGTCTGAAGTTTTTCACTTGTTTGTAAAGTTTTACAGAATGATTCAAACACAATTTGAAAGTTCAATTAAGAGATTGCGTTCTGATAATGGAAGAGAATATGTGAACCAAAACCTTTCCAAGTTCCTTGAGGAAAATGGAGTTGTTCATGAATTAACCTGTGTGGACACTCCTCAACAAAATGGGGTTGCTGAAAGGAAAAATCGTCATCTCCTTGAGGTTACTCGAGCTTTACTTTTCCAAACATCTGTTCCTAGATCTTACTGGGGGGAAGCAGTCCTGACTGCCACTTATTTGATTAATAGATTACCCTCTCGGGTTCTAGAGGGTGTTACTCCTATTCAGGTTATGACCACATTCTATCCTTCTATTCCCATGTTGAATAGTCTTCAGAATCGTGTCTTTGGTTGTCCTGCTTTTGTCCATGTTCATAGTCCTAATCGGGGTAAGTTAGATCCTCGTGCCATCAAATGTGTCTTCATCGGTTATGCCCCCTACAAAAAGGGGTACAAATGTTATCATCCTCAAAGTCGTAAAGTTTATATTTCCAAAGATGTCACCTTCCATGAAACAGAGTCTTTCTTTCCTAGTTCTCAGCTTCAGGGGGAGAGTATTCAAGAAGCTGAGGACCTTGAGTTGCCACCTTTTCCTTTGTTACAGGATTTCGTTCTTAGGAAGGATGACAAAGACCCTGCACCAACATCATTACCAGAGAAGAATAATGAAGACAAATATTTTGGAAAACAATATCAGCGAAGGCAACAAGAACCCGTCCTGGTCGAACAGCAACTTCAATTGTCTGAACCGGAGGTAAGAACTCATACCAGTGAGACTCTTGAGGACACCTTAAATACTGCTTTTGAACCTAACCTAAATGATTTACCTATTGCCTTGAGAAAAGAAAAAAGATCTTGTGCCAAATATCCTATATCCCAATTTGTGTCTACAGAAAAACTTTCTATGCAGCACCAGAGTTTTCTTTCAGCTATTGATTCTATCAAAATCCCTACATCGGTACAAGAAGCCTTAAAAGATGATAACTGGATTCGAGCCATGAATGAAGAAATGAGCGCGTTAGAAAGGAATGAGACTTGGGAGATTGTAGAGAGACCAAAAGATAAGAAAGCAGTGGGTTGTAGGTGGATATACACAGTTAAGTATAAGTCTGATGGCACACTGGATCGGTATAAAGCAAGGTTGGTTGCAAAAGGGTACACTCAAACCTATGGGATCGATTATGAGGAGACTTTTGCTCCAGTGGCAAAAATGAATACCGTCAGGATTATTCTCTCCCTGGCGGCACACTTTGGTTGGGCAATGCATCAATTTGATGTTAAAAATGCCTTCTTGCATGGAAGCTTGGAGGAAGAAGTATACATGGAGATTCCACCTGGGTATGGTATTGTTAATGAAGGGAATAAGGCGTGCAGACTTAAGAAGGCCCTATATGGTCTTAAACAATCACCTCGTGCTTGGTTTGGAAGGTTTACTCAAGCTATGGTATCTTTGGGGTACCGACAAAGCCAAGGTGACCATACTCTGTTTATAAAACATTCTCAGAATGGTAAACTCACTCTACTTTTGGTCTATGTAGATGATATGATTATTACAGGTGATGATGAGATTGAAAAACAAAATTTGAGGGAGAGACTAGCTGCTCAATTTGAAATGAAGGATCTTGGGAAGCTGAAGTACTTCCTTGGGATAGAGGTTGCTTACTCGAGACAGGGCATCTTTATTTCTCAAAGGAAATACATCCTTGATCTTCTCAAAGAGATTGGTAAGTTGGGTTGTAAGCCCACTGGAGTGCCAATAGAGCAAAATCATAGGATTGGGAATGATGAGGAAAACCCAAAAGTGGAGAAGACACAATATCAAAGACTTGTGGGAAAACTCATTTATCTTTCAAACACTAGGCCAGATATAGCCTATGCAGTTAGTGTGGTTAGTCAATTTATGCATGATCCAAGAGAAAGACACTTGCAAGCAGTAGATAAAATTATTCAGTACTTAAAAGCCTCTCCAGGAAAAGGATTGCTATTCAAAAAGGGGGAAAACTTATCCATGAAAGTATATACTGATGCTGACTATGCAGGATCGATTGTTGATAGGAGATCCACCACAGGCTACTGCATGTTCTTGGGTGGAAATCTGGTGACATGGAGGAGCAAGAAGCAAAATGTAGTTGCAAGATCAAGTGCAGAGGCAGAATTTAGAGCCATGGCTCAAGGGGTGTGTGAACTCTTATGGATGAAGATCATACTTGATGACCTAAAAATAAAATATGAAGCTCCTATGAGTTTGGCATGTGATAATAAGTCCGCTATCAGTATTGCACACAATCCGGTTCAACATGATCGAACAAAGCACGTAGAGATAGACCGACACTTTATTAAAGAAAAGTTGGATGATGGTCTTATAGCCACTGAGTACATCCCTTCAAGACTCCAATTGGCAGATATGTTTACTAAGGGACTTCCCGCAAAACAATTCGAAGATCTTACTTGCAAGTTGGGAATGATAGATATACATTCACCAACTTGAGGGGGAGTGTTGCATAATCAGGAGAATTATGTTATAATTAAGTGCAGATTCTATTTTATATTTATTAGGACAGATTTGTTAGTGATTTGATTTGATTTGTACAGCTTTAAACACTCATTATTTCTGGCTTTCATTGCCTATTATTTCTTTCTTTAATTAGGTTGTAAAACAGTCTATAAATAGAGACTGTAATCACATTTGTAAAATATCTTAGAAATATATTTCACTTATTTCTTTCCACTATTTAAATAAATAATTTACACAAATATCCTCCCAAATGAGATTCTTGTCTACTTATGATATGTGGTCTCAGTCAGGGATCAAGATAGAGACCTTAGATCGAGCTAAGACTCCCAAATAACTTACAAATTGAGCCTGATGCCCTTCCAGTCCGAGGGTCTATCTGAATTGGAACCTTATTATTAGCCATACGCCTAATCACAAGATTTCTTAGTCGTGTAGGGTCCCTAGTCTTCTTTGATGACTCAGCCATTTGTTGAACCAAGTGGTGTTCAAGCTTTGAAGAATCCAAACCCTTTGAAAGATGTTGAAGGCTTGGCTGTGCTTGCTGTTGCTGAGTTGTCTTAGTTAGGATCTGGGGGTAGTTTGAGTTTTGTAATCCACTCTAGATTGAATCCAAAGCATAGGCATTCTCAATCTTTTAAAAGAAAAAGTGTTTTTCAAACTAAGTGAAAAATAATCGATTGTTTTGTTGAAACAACCGATTGTTTTATACTTAGATGTTTTGAGAAAAGATTGACAACTATTTTTCAAATGGTTGAGCTGTTAAAACCAAAACAACCGATTGATTCGATGAAACAACCGATTGTTTGTTTTGGTACCGTAACAGAAAAACTGTTTTAGCTTTGACTGAGCTTTAAATGCTTTAACTATTTACGCTCCAGTCTTTAAATGCTTTGACCAATCATTAAATGCAATGAATAAGTTTGTTAAGATTTGATAACAAACAATAACTTTGAATAAATTAAAAAAAACAGATTTAAGTAACAATCTTTTGAATACAAGTTTTTGAGTTTTTTAAAGAGTTGAGATTGCTTAGAGTTTGTGATTGATCAAAGAGTGTGAGATAGGATTTCTGCTTGTATTGATTTCAGATTTGCTTATGTAACAAGTGTAATCCTTGTATTCTGTTGAACAAGTTTGTTTGTTTGTTTTTCTAAGAAGTGATGTGTGTTCTTGAGGGGATCAAGATCAACATTCTTAGTGTTGGTGTGTTGGCCAAGAGAAGTGTGTGTCTTGAGGGGATCAAGGTCACTTTCTTGGTTGTGTTGTAAGTGATCTAGGTTTGATTGCTTAGTGAAATTCTTCAGTGGTTTCTGAGAAGACTGGATGTAGCTCTGGGTTTAGAGTGAACCAGTATAAACAACTGTGTGCATTCTCTCTATCCTTAACTCTTTAAAATTCAGTTTTGATATTTGTTTACTGGTATAAACAACCGATTGTTTCTGCGAAACAACCGATTGTTTTACTAGTGCTATACTTTTAGCTTTGTGTTTTGAAAAACTGATTTCTCAATCAAGGTTTTTACGAAGTAATTTCATTCAAGGCTTAAAAGATTGTGAAAACTCTCTTTAAACAATTCACCCCCCCTCTAGTTTAAAGCCATATATTCTAACAATTGGTATCAGAGCTTGGTTCTTGAAAGTTATTCAAGTTGATCCAAAAATCTTTTTCTATGGTTGGAAAACATTCTTTTGAGGAAGGTGCTTCAATCTACAAACCACCTTTATTTTGTGGATTGAATTACAAGTATTGGGAAGCCAGAATGAAAATCTTTGTGGAATCTATTGCTCAAGGAATTTGGGATTCAATTGAGAATGGTCCTTACATTCCAAAGTTTAAAAAGAATGGTTCTTTCATTGCAAAACCTTGGTCTCAATGGACCAATGATGAATGTAAAATGGCCAAGCTTGATTGTTCTGCTCAAAACATAATAGCTTCTGCACTTGATACTAATGAGTTTTTCAGGGTGTCAAAATGCAAAACTGCTAAAGAGATGTGGGACACACTCAAGGTTGCTCATGGAAACAATGAACCAAAGGAGGCAAGGTAAAAAAGCCAAGCAAGAAGGAAAAGAAGGCAAAACAAGAAAAGCCTCAATCTCTGCTTCATGGCCAGAAAGGAAGATGACTTAACTAGTGTAAGTTCATCTAACTCATCAAATTCTGAAAATTATGGTCAATTGCTTCAAGCCTTTCAAGAAACGCATGAAGAAGCCAACCAATTGGCCCTCTTGAACAATTGGTTAAAGGAAAAGAACAGCTGGCTTGAAAACAGAGTAAAGACACTGGAAGAGGAATTAGAAAATTCAAAAATAGATTTTGAAAATCTTAAAATCATCTACGAAAACTCCTCTTGCAAGTGTGATGCTCTAGTTTGTGAAAATTGCGAAAATCTTGAAAAGAAGGTCCACTATCTTGTTAAAACTGTGGATAAACTTTCTAGAGGCCAATCCAACTTTGAGAATGTCTTAGCATCTCAAAACTGTGTTTTTGGAAAAGCTGGATTGGGTTTTAACCCTCAAAACAAACAAGATAGATTTTTAAAATCATTTTCGAAAATGCCAGAAAAACAATCGATTGGACCATCGAAACAACCGATTGTTACATGCTTCTATTGCATGAAAAGAGGCCATTCTGTAAGGTTCTGTAAAATCAGAAAATATGTTGTTCCTAGGAGCTTTATGAAGTGGATTCCTAAGTGTAGTAAAGGTTCTATTGATGAGTGTAAACCAAATGGACCCACATTCATAAGGGGACCAAATCTTTTTAATTGAAATTTTTTTTTAGGGAATCTTGGAGGAGAGCAAGCAACAATGGTACTTGGATAGTGGGTGCTCCAAGCACATGACAGGGGACAAATCAAAGTTCCTGAGCATCTCCTTTAAGCAAGAAGGTCATGTCACCTGTGGGGACAACAACAAAGGAAGGATTCTTGGGAGAGGATCCATAGGAGACAAAGACATCTTGGTCAACCATGATGTGCTCTATGTAGAAGGCCTAAAGCATAATCTTCTGAGCATTAGCCAACTATGTTACAAGGGATATCAAGTAATGCTCAAATCAAACACATGTGAAATCTGTCTACCCAACACCAAAGAGGTAATGTTGGTAGGTAAGAGAGTCAATAATGTGTATCTTCTAGATATCTCTTCACCATGTTCTATTGGTTGTCTTCTATCCAAGCAAGATGAATCTTGGCTTTGACATATAAGAATTGCTCATATTCACATGAATCACTTAAACAAGTTAATTTCAAGGGATCTTGTGATTGGGCTACCAAAACTCAAGTTTGAGAGGGATCACATTTGTGAAGCATGCCAAAAAGGGAAACAAGTGAAAAGTTCTTTCAAAATTAAAAACGTTGTTTCTTCTTTAAAACCCCTTGAGCTACTTCACATGGATCTCTTTGGACCCTCAAGAACTATGAGTCTTGGTGGAAATTATTATACTCTTGTTATTGTTGATGACTTTTCTAGGTACACTTGGACTCTTTTCTTGGAATCCAAGAGTGATGCCTTTTCTGCTTTCAAGAAGCTAGCAAGAAGGTTTCAAAATACAAAGAACAACAATATAGGCTCTATTAGAAGTGATCATGGAGGAGAATTCCAAAATGAGAAGTTCAGCAAGTTTTGTGAGAATATGGGGATCCTGCACAATTTCTCTGCACCAAGGACTCCACAGCAGAATGGTGTGGTAGAGAGAAAGAACAGGTCTCTTGAAGAGCTAACAAGGACAATGCTTAGTGAATCATCTCTTCCTAAGTACTTTTGGACGGATGCAGTGAGCACTTCATGTTATGTGATGAATAGAGTGCTTATTAGGCCCATCTTGAAGAAAACTCCATATGAACTCTTCAATGGAAGGAAGCCTAACATCAACCATCTCAGAGTGTTTGGCTGCAGTTGCTTCGTTCTCAACAATGGAAAAGAAAACTTGGGAAAGTTTGATGAGAAAGCTGATCTTGGCATCTTTATAGGGTATTCCCTCACAAGTCATGCATATAGAATCTACAACAAGAGATTGATGACTGTAGAAGAATCAGTTCACGTTGTCTTTGATGAGGTAGATCACAGAAACATCCAAATCCCGAAGACTCGTGCTGAAGAAGATGAACAGAGCATCAGTTTGAAGAAGCTGGAAATCTGTGCAGAAAACAACCGATTGATTCGCAGAAACAACCGATTGAAATTCTGCAACAGAGTGAGCTGCCCAAAGAGTGGAGGATTCCTAGAGATCTGTTAGTGGAAAATATCATAGGGCAGATAAAGGAAGGTGTCTCCACACGTAGCTCCATCTCTAACTTTTGAAGGCACACAACTTTTGTCTCTCAAATTGAACCAAAGTCAATTGAGGAAGCTCTCAAGGATGAGAAGTGGGTTGAAGCTATGCATGAAGAGCTGAATCAGTTTGCAAGGAATGAGGTATGGTTTCTTGTCCCTAGAACTGATGAAATGAATATTATTGGTTCGAAATGGGTTTTCAGGAACAAGTTAGATGAAGATGGTGTAATTACAAGGAATAAAGCAAGGCTAGTTGCCAAGGGCTACAATCAAGAGGAGGGCATAGATTATGGTGAAGCCTTTGCTCCTGTTGCTAGATTGGAGGTTGTGAGGCTGCTGTTGGCATTTGCTTGTATGAGTGGTTTCAAACTCTTCCAAATGGATGTCAAGAGTGCCTTCTTGAATGGCTACATCAATGAGGAAGTTTATGTAGATCAACCACCGGGTTTTGAAGATCATAAGCATCTCAACCATGTCTTCAAGTTGAAGAAAGCTTTGTATGGACCGAAGCAAGCTCCAAGACAGTGGTATGAGAGGCTTAGCAACTTTCTGCTATCTCATGGTTATGAAAGGGGAATGGTAGACAAGACTCTCTTCATCAAAAAGTCAAATGCAGAAATAATTCTTGTGCAAATCTATGTTGATGACATCATCTTTGGTGCTACACAAGATAGTTTGTGTGAAGAATTTGTGGCTGCAATGAAAGGTGAGTTTGAAATTTCTATGATGGGAGAACTGTCTTTCTTTCTTGGATTGTAGGTTAAGCAAACAAAGGATGGGATCTTTCTATGTCAATCAAAATATTGCAAGGAGATTCTCAAGAAATTTGAAATGGAGAGTTGCAAAGAAGCAAGCACTCCAATGCCATCAAGCTATTATATGGATGTTGATGCTGCTGGAAAGAATGTAGATCAAACAAAATATAGATGATTGATTGGCTCTTTGCTTTATCTAACAGCTAGTAGGCCGGACATCATGTTTGCGGTGTGTCTATGTGCAAGATATCAAACAAATCCTAAAGAGTCACACTTCAAAGTTGCAAAAAGAATTATGAAATATCTCAAAGGAACATCATCTGTTGGGTTATGGTATCCTTCTCACTCTCCAATTCATTTAATTGGTAATTCAGATTCTGACTTTGCAGGTTGCAAGCTAGATAGAAAGAGCACAAGTGGCACTTGCCACCTTCTTGGCTTAAGCCTAATCTTATGGCATAGCAAGAAGCAAGCATGTGTTGCTCTCTCTACTGTTGAGGCTGAGTATATTGCTGCTGGAAGCTGTTGTGCACAAATTCTGTGGCTCAAACAACAACTTGCAGACTTTGGATTACAAATCAGCAAGGTTCCTTTGATGTGTGATAACACAAGTGCCATCAATCTTAACAAAAATCAGATTCAACACTCAAGGACCAAACATATTGAGATAAGGCATCATTTCATCAGGGATCATGTAAACAATGGGAACTGTGAAGTGAAGTTTGTGGAGACCAAACTGCAGTTAGCTGACATCTTCACGAAACCTTTACCAAAAGAGAGGTTTTTCTTCCTAAGAAATGAGTTAGGTATCCTTGATCTTAATGAGCTCTCCTAAATCTGTTTTGATACATGCTAAAGTCTATTTGTGAAGACAAATAGGGGGAGAATTAATTGGTTCTTGTATATCTTTATCTGAAACTGTGTAATCTGTTAAAATCTCTAATATAAAACTGTTTTCTGCTGCTGCTGATAGAAACAACCGATTGTTTCGAGTAAACAGCCGATTGTTTATCAGGTTTTATCCTTTAATTGTGTGAAAATCTTACCTGCTGCTGTAAGAAGTATTAGACTGTATATATGCTAGTTTTGCAGGTACTGCTTCAGATTCAATAAGATCAAACACAAGCACTAGGGATTTGTCTTCATCAAATAGGGGGAGATTGTTGAACCAAGTGGTGTTCAAGCTTTGAAGAATCCAAACCCTTTGAAGGATGTTGAAGGCTTGGCTGTGCTTGCTGTTGCTAAGCTGTCTTAGTTAGGATCTGGGGTAGTTTGAGTTTTGTAATCCACTCTAGATTGAATCCAAAGCATAGGCATTCTCAATCTTTTAAAAGAAAAAGTGTTTTTCAAACTAAGTGAAAAACAAACGATTGTTTTGTCGAAACAACCGATTGTTTTATACTTAGATGTTTTGAGAAAAGATTGAAAACTGTTTTTCAAGTGGTTGAGCTGTTAAAACCAAAACAACCGATTGATTCGATGAAACAACCGATTGTTTGTTTTGGTACCGTAACAGAAAAACTGTTTTAGCTTTGACTGAGCTTTAAATGCTTTAACTATTTACGCTCCAGTCTTTAAATGCTTTGACCAATCATTAAATGCAATGAATAAGTTTGTTAAGATTTGATAACAAACAATATCTTTGAATAAATTCAAAAAAACAGATTTAAGTAACAATCTTTTGAATACAAGTTTTTGAGTTTTTCAAAGAGTTGAGATTGTTTATAGAGTGTGAGATAGGATTTCTGCTTGTATTGATTTCAGATTTGCTTATGTAACAAGTGTAATCCTTGTATTCTGTTGAACAAGTTTGTTTGTGTGTTTTTCTGAGAAGTTTTGTGTGTTCTTGAGGGGATCAAGATCAGCATTCTTAGTGTTGGTGTGTTGGCCCAGAGAAGTGTGTGTCTTGAGGGGATCAAGGTCACTTTCTTGGTTGTGTTGTAAGTGATCTAGGTTTGATTGCTTAGTGGAATTCCTCAGTGGTTTCTGAGAAGACTGAATGTAGCTCTGGGTTTAGAGTGAACCAGTATAAACATCTGTGTGCATTCTCTCTATCCTTAACTTTTTAAAATTCAGTTTTGATAAACAACCGATTGTTTCTGCGAAACAACCGATTGTTTTACTAGTGATGTGCTTTTAGCTTTGTGTTTTGAAAAACTGATTTCTCAATCAAGGTTTTTACGAAGTAATTTCATTCAAGGCTTAAAAGATTGCGAAAACTCTCTTTAAACAATTCACCCCCTCTACTTTAAAGCCATATATTCTAAGACCATTGTGATCGACCTACATAGAATAAAAACATGTTTAAGATATATATTTAAATTAAATAAAACAATTTTTAAATAAAAAAGCTAATAAAAAATACTTGATTTCTATTGTGAAAGTGTTAAAATGTTCTCCTATATTTCTTCATTGTGATCGTGGCGTGTAGCAAGTACTTCATTTACATCATTTTCGTCATTCAAAGGAGGTAATTGTCTTGAGAATGAAGATTTGTCTACAGATTGGATCCTTGAGTCATCATATGGATGAACATCATGTTCAGTTCTCCCCTGTATGACAATTGACAACCTTTCATTAGAAGGATCTTTCACATAAAAAACTTGTTTTGCTTGGTAAGCCATAATGAAAGGATCTTCCTTCCATGCTATCTTTGTAAGATCAACCAAAGGAAAACCCAATTCATCTACATGCACTCCTGTGTTACAATCAACCCATTTACACTTAAATACAAGCACTCTAAATTTGACATTGTCCACCTTCCAGATTTCTTCAATTACTCCAAAGTAACTTAGAGTAGTCACAATAGGATTATTGTCTTTTGAACTAGCAAAGTGCATAGACTCTGCCTGAGCACCTATTCTGCATAGTACTTTTTTCATCTTCAGTATTTGTATAAAAAGACATCATATTAATATCATACCCAATCCGTATTATGACATCAAAATTAGGTCATCGTGCTAACAATTTAAATTCCTCAATATCATAATCTTCTTGACCAATTTTATCGTTAAACCATTTCAAGAAGGTCTTGTTATGCTCAGTCAACAACCATTTCTCATTTTCACGTGTTCATTGACTTTAACAACATTTTGTGTTCATCTAAATAAGGAAGAACATCATTGGTGTTGTTAAAATATACAAATGTGTTTCGAGAACTTCATGTTGGTATTTTTGAACCACCCTCACACCTTGTGTGCCTTTACCTTCACACATTACTTCATGCTTCGACTTTGGAACTCCTATGGCTTCTACTTCTGACATATACATTGTACAAAAATCAATTGCTTCCTCAACAATGTATCTCACAACAATAGATGCTTCTGGACGGTACGAATTCTTCACATACCCTTTGAATATCTTCATGCATCGCTCAATTGGGTACATCCAACGTAAAAAAGAAGGACCACATATTCTAATTTCCCCCACTAAATGAACAATTAGACGAACCATGATGTTAAAAAATGAAGGAGGAAAATACATCTCTAGCTGACACAAGATAATGATAGCTTCATTTCTAATTCATCCAAGCTATTAGGATCAATAACTTTTCTACAAAAAACATTGAAGAATATTCATAAGCGAGTGATCACTTGTCTAACGTTTTTTGGTAAAATTCCACGAATAAAAATTGGGAGAAGGTCTTGCATGAGAACATGACAATCATGAGATTTTAAGCCCACAAGTTTCAAAATGTTGCATTGACACAAGACTTTTAATATTTTAAGAGTATCCTTATGGTACTTTAACTCCCCGCAGACACTCGCAAAAACATAACTTTTCAGATTTTGACAAAGTATGACATGTTGGAGGCAAATATATTCATTTACCATGAGGTTGTGGCTGCAACTCCAAGCGAACACCCATCTCAACTAGATCTTTACGAGCATTTATACCATTTTTGATCTTTCCTTTAATATTCAACAATGTGTCAATTATACTATCACATACATTTTTTTCCACATGCATTACATTTATGCAATGTCTAAGATCTAACTTTGACCAATATGGAAGTTAAAAGAATATGAATTTCTTCTTCCATATGTTTTTCACAATGCTTTTCTTCTGTGTTTTTTCAAAAGTCACATTCACATTACAGACTTGGTTGTACACTTCCTCGCCAGTTAAGGGTGGATGAGCAATTTTGTCTTCCCGAGTTCCATTAAAAACTTTCTTTAACCTACGATAAGGGTGATTATGTTTCAGAAACCTTCGATGCCCAATGTAAGAAGTTTTCCTCCTATGTTTGAGTTGATGGGGACTTATGTTCTCTTCACATATCGGGCAAGCACTATGTCCTTTAACACTGTAACCGATCAAATTCCCATATGCTTGAAAATCGTTAATGGTGCAAAATAACAATGCCCGCAAATTGAAATCGACCTTCTCATATGCATCAAATACTTCAAGTCCTTGATCCCATACAAACTTCAAGTCTCCGATCAATGGATTTAAGTAAACATCTATGTCATTTCCAGGTTGTCTTGGTACGGATATCATCATAGACAACATCATATGTTTTCTCTTCATACACAACCAATACGGAAAATTATAAAAAATGACTAAAATAGGCCACGAACTATGCTTGCTACTTAAATTACTACAAGGATTCATACCATCTATTGCAAGACCAAGTCTAAGATTTCTTGGATCAATCCCAAACTCAGGAAATAAATAATCAATTTTCTTCCATTGCGGTGAATTGGAAGCATGTCATAACAATCCATTAGATTTTTTTTTCCATTTGCATGCCACCTGAGGTTTTTTGCATCATTAACATTGACAAACAAACGATAAAATCGCAAAATGATTGGAATATACCATAATGTTTTTGCAGGAGGACCCTTTTTCACATAATCTTCCTCACTCTCAGCATCCTTTACTTTGTATCGTGATACCCCGCATCTTGGACACTTGTGCAATGATTCTATCTCTTTTCTATACAATATGCAAGCATTGGGACATGCATGTATTTTCTCGTACTCCATACCCATTGGACACAATATCTTCTTCGCCTCATAATGAAGGGTGGACAATGTATTATCTTTTGGAAACATTTCATTCAACAACTCAAGCAACTTAGTGAAACTTTTATTGGTCCACCCATTACTTGCTTTAACATTATTAATTTTAATACTGTTTACAATCGTGTGAAACTTGAACAACCGGGATAAAGAGGTGTTTCAGAATCATCTTTCAATGAATCACACATGTGTGTTTGCTGGAAACTATCTTGTCCAATATCACAATCATGTCCTCCATGCGATCTTTAGAATGTATATTATAATAATATTGATTGTTAGATAGAAGTGTTACGTCTACAAACTCCCCATGCCATATCCACTTTATATAATTCTTCAAGAAACCATCATAAGGAACATGTTCTCTTATCTACCTAATTTCTAACTGTTTCCCATTCAAACGATTAACACATGGACAAAAGTATCTTCCATTTACAACTTCTACATTCTGTTGAGCAAATTGTATTAATTCATCGACGCCATTTTCATACACATCACTGATACAACTCTCATCTATCCAACTTCGATCCTTGACTATGTAATAGAAAAACTAATCTATCAATATCAACTAATTTTTAGTTGATGTAAACACAATACAAAATTGTCACTCCCAAATCCAATACCAAAGTGTTCAACATATAAAAATTAAAACAAAATTATATTCCAAACATAATACGTAATAAAACACATTACAAATTATCGATGGTCGATCACCCCATACCCAATACCAAGACGTTCAACATTATATAGTGTATTTTTAAATACAACATAAAACTAATCATCTATATAAATAATTATGAACTAAATTAATAATTAAATTTAAAATTAACATGTTTCAAAATAAAAAAACTAACCTGGAGTGTGAACTAAGGAGCTGTGGTGGTGGTAGTGAAAGTAATATGGCGAAAACAATGAAACTAATTATTTATATAAATAATTAAAAATAAATTAATAATTAAAACTAAAACTAAAATTAAAATTAAAACTAAAATTAAAATTACAATATAAAATAAAATTACAATATTTGAAAATAAAAAACTCACATTGGAACGTCAATAGAGGAGCTGTGGCGGTGGAACCGAGTGTAGTGTGGTGCCACTATGGAGACAATATGGAGGCGCAACGACAGAATGATTGGTGGCAATGAAGAGGAAGAATGGTGACACTGAAGAGGAAAAGTGGTGGCCAATAGCGTATTGAAGGAGCAATGGCCACGAAGAGGAAGGAAATTTTTGAAGGGGTGGTGGCAGCAGAGAGGAGATAAACAGAGTTGGGGGCAGCGGTGGAGGAAGAAAAATGGGTAAAAGCTTAATGGTATATAACACTGATTGTATAGCGCAACTGGTGTTATATACCTTTTTTAAAACTTATACAATTTTTTCCCTCTAGGGCACTACATATTACATTGGTTGAGTTATCCAACCGGTGTAATATATGCTGCCCAGAGTAAAATTTTTGAATTTTTTTTATTGCTCTAGGAAGTATATATTACAACTGTGTCAATTATGAGGCGTGAAACATAACCCTAGATATTATTGGGAGAATAGAAGAAGATAGAAAACCCTAAAGGAGAAACATCTTGATTTTGAAATGTGAATGCATATAATTTTCTTTGTTTCTATTGATTCAATTTTTTCATATTCTTTTCATGCATATTTTTTATTTACTTTTCAAATTCTAAAATTAAATTTGGATTCAGATTCCGTTTATGTGAGCACTTGCCTTTCATGTTTGGAATTAAATCAACCACTACTTAAGACAACTTCTAATTGGTTTTTTAATTCTTCACAATTAAAATCAAATAAACTGTAAGAATACAATCCTAGAACACGAAGAACATAAGACTCAAGCAAAGACAACTATGAAAATTTAAATGACAAAGGAATTCAAAGTGGAATTTAAATTGATAATGAATATAAAAACGGAATTGAAAATGACAAGGAATTTGAAATGACAAGGAATTTTTAAAGCAGAATTGAAATGACAAGGAAAGTAAAACATAATTGTGCTCAAATTTGGAAAGTGTGATTAGGGGCTGCACATGGAGACCTTCTAGATGTTAGGGTTTCTCTATGAGCCATGAACAAGCCCGAATTTTATGCTTTTAACACCTCCTCTTAAAAACATTAAGAGAATAGTTGGTATTTTGGCCCATGCTCTAGTGTTCTACTCTTGATGATCTTCTAAGGGATGGTGGTGCCTTGTGTCCTAGCCCGAGATGCTTGACCTAGCCTTGAATAGTATTTTTTTTCTCTTGGTCATCTTCTTGAAAAGTTGGGCTAGTTTAGATGGTGATGCTCCTTTCATAGTTACATCATAAAGGCATATGTAACTCATCCTCTATACAAATGTGTATTTATTTGCATAATGTGATATATAGTTGGTGATTTTTTTTAATGGAATTTTTTTTTCATCAGTCAAGTTATTATTATTTTTATTTTTAGTTCTTAAAAGAGCAATATTTAAGGAATAGAAATCAAATACTATGTTGTGTTTGTTTCCAGGTAGGGAGAGGGAGGAGGAAGGAGGGAGATAGTGTTTTTTTCTATTTGTTTCGGGGGTTTTGAGGGTGGGGGAGTGGATGGGAGGGAGGATGAGAGTGTTTTTTCAATCTTCACACAAATGAAGAGATTTGTGTTGATTTCATGTATGATTTTGCATTTTACTCAAATACACTTGTGCATGCATTTTTTTTTATAATATATAATATACAATATACAAAATTAAATATTACATAAATTTATTTAACAATTTTAAAAATATTTAATTATATTATTAATAACAAAAAATAATTATAAATAATAAAATAAAATTATAATATCAACAACACATATATAGTTATATAAAATAACAAATAAATATAATAATAAATATTATTTTTATAAATTTTAATATATTTAATAAATTTATTTCAATTTAACACAAAAATATTTCTATTATATTTTCTTATTTTTTATTGAAAAATACAAGTAATTATGGATATTATATATTAAAAAAATTAATTAATTCAAACTTACCAAAAAATCATAATTCATTATTCAAATATTTTTAATAACAAGGATAAATTTGTAAACTTATAATAAACCAACCTCACAAATTCACTCTATCATAGTATAATGTCATAATGAGTTAGTAGAAATTATTTGATAAATTTAAATTTAAACAATAATTACATTAAAGTTTGATGGAAAGAATTTTTGTTGTCGTTGTATGTTCAAATATAAGCTCTTAACTTACTAAGGTTATGAGATCAATATTTGTCTTAAATTTGTTTCAAGTTTCTTTTTTTCTCTATCTTAATGTTCTTTAGTTAGTGCTCCTTCTACTATATGATATATATTTTTATTTTGCTCTTATTTTGCTCTTTTCAAGCCCTGTGTGGCTATTAAATATTAAAAAAAAAAAATACTTGTTGAAGTTTCTGATACAAAATATTGATTGAGTGGTAATGTGTGTATGTTGTACTGTGTGAAACTTATGTAATTTAATTTTTTTTTCAACAATTTTATCCAATTCTAATGTTTGTTCCTTCAATTTTATGTAGTTGTTGAATTTTTAGGTAAGCTAGAAGTTGTAATTTTGTTCGATTGTCAAAACTTTAATAGTTAACTAATTTAGGTTTGTTTGTTTGGTTTTCTAATAAGGTGGTGTATGTGATAATTAATTTTCTTATTTTCTTTTTAAATACATTTGCTTTCTGATGGGTACACTGATAAAGCAAAGTAAATCACATACAGTAATTCATCTTAGGCTATACTACATTTAAAAAATAAATATATTATTTATTCTTAGTGTTGGTTAAATTTATGCTACATTGTAATAAATTAAATTTTTTAATGCTTAACGTTACACCTATATTCTTTTTTATAAATATTATAAGACGTGTATATTGTACATAACGTAATTAGTAAAAGCATAATGTATAAGAAATCAAAGGCAGTAAAATAGTCGGTTTCATCTATCTATTAAGTTTGTCATTTCTCAATAAATATATTACAATTTTTTTCATTATTATTAGTGTTCAATTTCACTTAAAAAAAATTAAATTTATAAATTATTACATTATAATTATTCTATTTTTTTTTACAGATTTCAATTATTGTACTTATTATTTTTAAAAATAGTTTATAAAACATAATTTAAGTAAAAGACGTTAATTTTTTATTAATAAATTGTATAAAATTAATAAATGTTCATATAATATTTTTTCTTCAATTTATATACGATAATTATAAATTAAAAAAAAATATTTAAACTCTATATACGATTATTATACTATACACGTAAAAAACATTAGTTGGAGCACTTTTACTTTTCTATTTAGTACCATTATAATATTCCTTAATCGTTTTGGATTTTATCCGATATAATACTTTAATTCTGTGTTACTATATCCTCATATAAAAAGCATTTCATTGTGAGCAATTTAATCATTCATTTAATACAATTATATTATTCCATAAACGTTTTCATTCTTACTTGATGTGATAACTTAATATGAGAAACAAAGATGGTTAAATTATTTTAATATTATATTTCTAAATTACTTCAATAATAATTAAACTCATTAAAATAAAGTTCAATATAATCATTGACTCTTAAAGGTGGGAAATATGTAGTAAAATAGGTTTTAAAACGAACAAAATTGATTTCTCAAGGCGTGAGTAATCATTGTTCGTAAGGACTTATCTGCAGTGTATGTATTGTGCAAGGTGCAAGTCCCCCAAGATACAACAGGATCTTCCCGGTAATTTCTAAGGATCAGAACTAGCAAGTTACTCTTCTAAAGAGTAATACCAAAATAGAACCCATAATATTATAATAATAAAATAATGAGGAGAGAGAAAGTGAAAAGTTGAGAGGAAGAAGATGGTGAATAGAGTGGGTTAGAAGAAGATGAAGAGGTGAGTGATATGATGCGTTTTCTAAAGGGGGTGAAGTTCTCTTTATATAGGGAGAGGATCCAAGAATCCGTTACAACTTACAGACCCACGAGCTTCCGTCCAACATCTCAACTGCGGTGACAACGTTCTAAAATCTCGAAGGACCAGGCACTGCGAGCGCGGAAGCGGAGCAACGTTCTTCAACTTTCGAAGGACAAGGCAGTGCTTTCCCAGTCATGCGGCCACGATCCAGGGTGAAGAGGCAACGAGCGCGACAATCTCGGTAAGTTCCAGTCTCTACTGCACTTCCGAGATCTCCTCCAATGAATAAAAAGTCTAGGGTTTTCCACGCACAATCTGATCTCCTCCCATGCAAGCGACCCCACTTGACACTCATATAGGTGATTTCATCAAGTGTATGCTGCAAATCATACACCACCCATAAGGGATATGAAAATCATTAAAACTTTGTAAATCGTTAAAACTCTTTTACTTATGAATTTTAACCACAAGGTTTATCCTCTCTATAATGCAGTAACTAGCACTTTCACACACACCATAGGAATGGACAAAATTGATTTTAAATCAATATCAGTGTTAGCAGAACTAACAAGTGACTTGTTTTTACCCATATGAACCTTATTCATGGGATCTCCAATCACAAAGGTTGGGTTTCCATCACTTGTTTGTTTGCAAGTGGCTTAAGTCCCATTCCCCTCGATGTTTCTAAAATCATTTTTCTCCCTAGGGGTTTTGTTAGAGGATCTGCCAGATTTCGTTCTGACTTGACATAGTCAATAGAAATCGTTCCACTCTTTAACAACTGTTTCACCAAATTGTGTCTCAATTATATATGTCTATTATTTCCATTGTAGCTTTTATTTTTAGATATAGCTATTGTCGATTGGCAATCATAATGCATTGATACAGATGAGGTTGGTTTCATTCCTAAAGGAATGTTTGCTAAGAAGTTTTTCAACCACTCAGCTTCACTACCAGCCATTTCTAGAGCAACAAACTCAGATTCCATTGTTGATCTTGCAATAATAGTTTGTCTGGATGATCTCCATGTAACTGCACCACCCCCAAGTGTAAATACATAACTACTAGTGGATTTTGTCTCATCTGAATCAGAGATCCAGTTAGCATCACTTTACCCTTCTAGCACAGCGGGAAATTCACTATAATCATTGGCATAATCCATTGTACCTCTCAAGTATTTCATGAGTCTCTCAAATGCATCCCAATGATCCTGACTAGGACATTGAGTGTATCTACTGAATCTTCCTACTGCATAAGCAATATCTGGTCCAGAAAAGCTCATTAAATGCAATAAGCTCCCAATTATATGGGCATACAGAGTTTGAGAAATAGATTCTCCTATGTTCTTCTTTAATTTAGAGTTAACATCATAAGGGGTACTCACTGACTTAAAGTTAACCAAACTTCTTAAGAAGTTTCTCAGTGTATTTTTCTTAGGATAGTAATATACTATCTCCCTTCCTTATGATTTTAACTCCTAGAGTCACACTTGCTTCACCCATGTCTTTCATCTCAAACTTAGATCTAAGAAACAATTTTGTTTGAAAAACTATATCATTGCATGTACCAAAAATTAGCATGTCATCTACATATAAACATATAATGACATATTCACCATTTTCAGATCTAGAATACACACATTTATCAGCATCATTGGTAGAAAAACCTTCACAAAGTAAAACATTATCAAGTTTTTCATGTCATTGTTTTGGTGCTTGTTTCAAACTATACAAAGATTTTAAAAGTTTGCATACTTTTTCCTTTTGACCTGGAACTACACATCCTTCAGGTTGAGTCATATAAATTTCCTCTTCTAATTCACCATTCAGAAAAGCTGTTTTAACATCCATTTGGTGAATTACTAACTTATGGATAAATGCTAAGGCTAGCAATACACGGATATAGGAAATCCTAGTAACAGGTGCAAAAGTATCAAAGTAATATATGTTATGTTTTTGAGTAAACCCTTTAGCTACTAATCTTGCCTTATATTTCTCTATGGATCCATCAGGATGGTACTTCTTCTTAAAGATCCACTTACCAATGGGTTTTGCTCCTTTAGGCAGATCTACTAAGGTCCATGTATTATTTTTCTTAATTGAATCAAGCTCAGTTTTAATGGCCTTATCCCAATGTTTAGCATCAGGAGCACTAGTAGCTTCTAAAAAGCTTATTAGATCATTCTCAACTAGATAAGTATAAAAGTCATCTCCAAAAGATGTTTCCTTTCTCTCTCTTTTACTTCTCCTAACATCCTCACTCAAAGCATCACTAGCACTATCTATAGGTTGTTCAGATGTACCACTACTCTTTAGAGGAAAGATGTGTTCAAAGAACTCAGCGTTTTTCGTCTCTACTATAGTGTTACGTTCAATTATATCACTATTAAGAACTAAAAACCTATAGGTAACACTATGTTCTGCATACCCTAAGAACATAGAATCAGATGTTTTAGAGCCTATTTTCCTTTTCTTAGGATCAAGTAACATCACTTTAGCTAAACACCCCCACACTCTTAGGTATTTCAGATTAGGTTGATAACCTTTCCACAACTCATAGGGTGTTTTACCAGTTTTCCTATGTGGCATCCTATTTTTCAAAAAACACACAGTAAGCAGAGATTCTCCCCATAAATTGTCAGGAGTATTAGAACTAATAAGCATGACATTCATCATTTCTTTAAGAGTCCTATTTTTCCTTTCAACTACTCCATTAGACTCAGGTGAATACGGTGGGGTTACTTCATGAATAGTACCTTCTTTCACACAATACGGTGGGGTTACTTGATTAATCCTAGTCGTTGCAATTTCATAACATACGAAGAATTCACATGTCCTAATCTAGCATGCCATATATCATACGAGTCAACAATATAAACAGAAGATTCATATTCATTCATAATTTCAGAAATGTTCAATACAAAAAGGCATTGATCACAATATCCCTTTCCCACAAAAACATTGTTTTTTGTCATAACAATCTTGTCAGATTCAAATGACACTTTAACCCCAACTTTGCTTAGCAATGCCACATAGATCAAATTAACTCTAATTGATGGCACATGTAGCACATCACTCAAAGCTAGAGTTTTCCCAGATGTGAGCTTCAGAAGAACTTTTCCTTTTCCTAGGACAGGAGTTGTCCTGGAGTCACCGAGATATACTTGTTCTTCTCCATCCCCCACACTTGTGTAGGAGGTAAACACATTTCTGTTTGCACAGATGTGTCTGGTAGCCCCAGAGTCTACCACCCATTTGCTCACATTTGTCACAAGGTTTACTTGTGAAACGACTGCCACAATAGTATCTTCCCCTTCGGCTAGATTTGCCTTAGGAGGATAGTCATTTTTGGCCCTATGTCTGCACTGAGGTGCATGATGACCTGGCTTTCCACAAACAAAGCAATTACCCTTTTTCTTGAAAGTGAGGTTAGTTCCACTGGGACGAGAGAATTTGTTATATTTCTTTTTATGATCAAACTTTTTCTCGTACCTTTTTGGAGCTAGTTCGTCTTCTACCACGTTTGCTTTGGCAGACAAAGTTTTGGCCTTCGCAGTAGCGCACTCCTTCCTGTTTGTGTCTTCGATGATGATGTGGGTGATAAGATCTGATAGTAACATCTGTTTCTGTCTGTGCTTCAGTTGTTGTTTGTAATCCGTCCAAGATTGCATAAGCTTTTCGATCAAGAGTTCGGACACAAATTCATCCGGCAAGGTTATGCTTTCAATTTTGATATCTTCAATCAGCTTGTGATATTCATTTATCTGGATTTTGATGTCTTTGCCTTCGATCATCTCCTAGCGGTAGTAGTTTGCAATTACGAACCTTTGTCTGACGATGTCTTCGGCAATATATTTGAGGATAAGAGAATCCCAAATATCTTTTGCATTCTTATAAGAAGCATAGACATCGAACAAATCGTTAGATAACACACTGAGTAAGGTGTGATGACATACCTTATTTGCATGGATCCAATCATCAACTTGCTTTGTAGCTGTGGTTGAGCCGGGTTTGGAAGTTGTAAGTGCAAGAGCAACTCCGTACATGTCCAATAGGGTGGACACACGTTCTTGCCAACGTCGGAAATTCTAACCGGTGAAGACTTCAATTTTGGAGACATCTGGAAATGGTTTCGCAAAAATGGTTTGCGTTGCGGAAACAACATTTGATGTTCCCAGAGCAGCGTTGTTATTGTCCAAATTTTCAATCATAAGTCTTTACGATTGTAGTAAAATAGGCTTTAAAATGAACAAAATTGGTTTCCTGAGGCGTGAGTAATCACTGTCCGTAAGGACTTATCTGCAGTGTATTGCGCAAGTCCCCCAAGATACAACAGGATCTTCCCAGTAATTTCCAAGGATCAGAACTAGCAAGTTACTCTTCTAAAGAGTAATACCAAAATTGAACCCAAAATATTATAATAATAAAATAATGAGGAGAGAAAAAGTGAAAAGTTGAGAGGAAGAAGATGGTGAACGGAGTGGGTTTGAAGAAGATGAAGATGTGAGTGATTTTGATGCGTTTTCTAAAGGGGCTGAAGTTCTCTTTATATAGGGAGAGGATCCAAGAATCTGTTGCAACTTCCAGACCCATGTGCTTCCGTCCAACATCTCAACTGTGGCGACAACGTTCTAAAATCCCGAAGGACCAGGCACTGCGAGAGCGGAAGCGGAGCAACGTTAACTTTCGAAGGACAAGGCAGTGCTTTCCCGGTCATGTGGCCACGATCTAGGGTGAAGAGGGCAACGAGCGTGACAATCTCGGTAAGTTCCAATCTGTACTGCACTTCTGAGATCTCCTCCAACGAAATCGAAAATCTAGGGTTTTCCACGCACAATCTGATTTCTGTTTCACACACTCAGTTTTTCATTTTTATTTTGTTATATTAGGTTCTGTTTTACAACAAAATATTCATTTTGATCAACTTTACACAATTTTAGTTTTATATTTTCTTTTATAGGGGCTTAATTTGAAAGGATTTGTTTGAATTTGAAAAGAGAGATAACACATTGAATTTGAGATGATTTGAAGTGAATGTAAGGTTGTTTGAATTAAGAAAAAGTTGATGAGAAATGAGGGAAAATTTATAGTTAGTGAGTGATGTGATATGTGTGATTGATAAAATAATTTTTTTAAATAGATAAAAATATAACATTACAAATTTACCCTTATGGTTAAAATTAAATTAAAATGAAATATGATTAAATTGTTTTAAGTCTAAATAAATTAAAATTTATGTAAAATTATTTTAAAATTTTTGACACATATTTTGCATAAATAAAATTCCCAAATTATTAAAATCTCTTAATAAATATAAATCATAAATTATTTAATGTTATACTTAAATAAAAATTTCAAATAAATAAAATTTCGAAATTATTCAAAATCTTAATACAAATATAAATTATTAATTTCCTATTTAAAATAAAATAAATAAAATATAGAAATTATTTAAAATCTTAATGAAGGAAGAGGACATTCGCCTTCACATTTGAAGTTCTTCCTTCTAGTCTTCTCAAAATTAAAAGAAGACATAAAATAAAGATGAGGCCCAAGCCCAAAGCCCAAGCCCAAGAAGGCCAAAGCCCAAAAAGCCCAAGTCCATCCCATGAGGGGCAAGGCCAAACATTAAATAAAAGAGCATCATTTGATTTACTCTTGTAGGAGGTGTGGATATTAAATAAGGAAGTGTGAAAATGTAAAGTAAAGTCACATTATCCATGTGACTTAGGAGAGTAGGTGTAGGTGTAGTTTTTAGGAGGTGTCATAGTAGAAAAAGGTCACACCTCCCATGTGACTTGTTTTTGGTGGGAATTTCAAATGAGTTTATTTGAATTTTCCCACCTATTTTTCAGCACCTCTTAGGCTATAAATAAATGTGCTTGCCTTTGTAAAAATCAGATTGGAAATTAGTAATAGAGAAACTCTACTCAATTTGAGAGAGAATTTGTGAGAACTTGTCTTCTCCTTCACCTTGTCTTATCTTGAGTGCAATTGGTTCTCTCAAGTGGCGGCACTAGCTCACTCATCTTGGAGCCTTCACCATCCAAGTGGCGTGATCACCAAACCAAGTCTTCCATCTCCATAAGTTCTTCTTTCTTTCATCTTCATGTTCATATGAAATTCCTAAAACATGTTTAGTTTCTTTTGTTCGGTTCATCTTCCTTTTCTTGCACTTATGTTCGGCTATTTTCAATTGTTTCTGTTTTAATTCAGTTCAGTAGCTTCTTTTCATAATCTGTTTGGTTCAATTGTTTTTCTTAAGAGTTTCAATCGGTTCATTTGCCTTTCTACACAATTTGTTCGGTTCAATTGACAATAGATGGATCTTCCATATGAGTTTGGTGTTTGGTGCAAGTTTTGGTGAATTCTTGAAACATAGAACATTGATCCAATTCTATTAAAAGTGCCTAAGCTATCTCCAACTCAAGTTGATTCCATAGAATGTCAAAGAATCATCTCTACTTTGCTAGTGGAATCATATCAAATATATATCCTAAATTATTTAATGTCTTATTTAAACAAAAATTTGAAATAAATGAAATTTTTAAGATGTTTAAAATCCTAAATAAATAAAAATCTAAATTATTTTGAAAAGAGTGTGAAATAAAAAAAATCCCAAATTATTAAAAACACTTAATAAATATAAATCCTAAATTATTTTATGTCATATTTAAAAAAAATTTGAAATAAATAAAATTTCTAAATTATTCAAAATCATAAATAAATACAAATATAAAATATTAATTTCCTATTTAAAAAAATTAAAATAAATAAAATTTCTAAATTATTTAAAATCATAAATAAATATAAATCCTAAATATTCAATGTCTTATTTAAATAAAAATCTGAAATAAATAAAATTTCTAAGTTGTTCATAATCCTAAATAAATAGAAATCTAAATTATTTAATATTTAAAAAAGTCTGAAAAAAAAATCCTAAATTATTCAAAATCTCACATAAATACAAATTCTAAATTATTTCATGTTCTATTTAAATAAAAATCTGAAAAATAAAATTCTTCAATTATATAAAATCCTAAATAAGTACAAATATGAATTATTTAATGTCATATTTAAATAAAAATCTGAAATAAATAAAATTCTTGAATTATTCAAAATATTAAACAAATACAAATCTAAATTATTTAATGTCCTATTTAAAAAAATTGAAATAAATAAAAATTTTAAATTATTCAAAATCCTAAATAACTACAAATCCTAATTATTTATTATCTTATTTAAATAAAAATTTGAAATAAATAAAACTTCTAACCTATTCAAAATCCTAAATAAATATAAATCTAAATTATTTAATGTATAATTTAATATATTGTTTTTAAATGGTTCAAAATCTTAAATAAATTGTTTGTCATCTAATAAATATATCTTTTCATAAAAAAATTCTGTCCATAAAAATATTGTTTTAATTGATTAACAAGTTTATTCCTATTAAACATAACTATTTATAAATTAAAATATTATTAGTTGTAACAATATATATTGATAGGATCCGTAATATTGTTTTATATAATATTTAAAATTTCTAAAAATGATAAAATGCATGAATAATTAAGTAAAAAAATTGTTGACAATCGATTATGGATACTTGGAATCAATTTTCAGTGAAAAAAACATAGACAATCTTGTTCACAACAAAAGGAGTATAACATTGATTTTGTGAAAATAAAATATAAGCAACATCGATTTTGGACAATAGAACATTAATTGTGTGAGAAAAATATTAGCCAACATCGATTCTTGACGGTGGAACATAATGTTCACTAAAAAAACCTTGGACAATCGATGTTATGAGTCGTGAAGGACAATGGAACATCGATTATCAACTGAAAATCAAAGGATAATCAATGTCTATGTTTATAACATCGATTTTCTTGCTATCAAACATTTTCAACCTCATTGATTCTTACCTCAATAATACAACACTATTGAGAAATGTTCCACGAAACCACAAATGCAATAATAGTCACCATAGGAAGTACATTACGAAGAATAAACATATACGTTACGTTGTCTTGTCTATGCTTTATCTGCAAACTAACCTACTCGCTATTTCGCAATCTCGCAATCCTGTGAAAGATCTTTGCTTTTTCATCTATATGAACAATGGAGCTGCGGAAACAAATACAGTACTAATGTGACATTGGACTTGCTAATTTATTTTTACAGATATTTGAGTAAAATTATGCAAGTTAATAATAAGATACAGGTTTTCATTAAATTGTTAGAGTTTTAACGTGAGAGAGAAAGTATTTTTTTTACAGGATTTGAAAGTAAAATTATGCAAGGTTGAAAGTAAATTCTAATATACTCCTGATAATGATATCCTAGTTTTCTTTAAAATTGTTAGTAAATCTTAACTATTTGTGATACCCTCTTTCACCATTAATTACGAAATTAAATATACGAATATTTTATTTTGAATATATTATACTTTTATATTAAAAATATATGACTGCTTATAACATTTACGAATTACCAAAACGTGCACACACTTTATAAATAGGTATACCTATGCATGCCTAATTCCAAATTCTAACACCCTAAATTGAAGGAAACAAAGAAGCAAGATGATTCATTCTTTTCCTAAACACCCAGTCTTGCATGTAACATTTTTATGTTTTGTGTTTTCCTTGTGTTCAGCGAGAACAGTGCAAATAGGCGACATTTGTTCGAAACACGACAACCCCAGCAGTTGCAACACAATTATACTCTCAGTACCAGGGGCAATTGAAGGTGTAGATATTGGTAGCGCTTCCTTGTATCTCATTAACACGGCTCATGTCAATGCTTTTGATACCATAACCCTAATTAGCGAGATCATACGAAATAGCAGCGACGCACAAACGAAGCAACGTTATAGTTCATGCACTATGGATTATACCGATGTGTTGCTTGCTCTCACTCAGGCTAAGGATTCTTACAGTTCTGGAAATTACAGCGACATGAATTTCAATGGAGCAGTTGTGACGAAAGATGTTAAGGATTGTGATACAAAGGCTTATGATTCAGACCAAGTCAGAATCGATAACCAGTATTTAGCAGATTTCAGCATGATTATCATGATTCTAGCCGATTTTCTAGCGGGGAAATATTAAGTTTCGTTGTTTGTTTCTCTTTGGATAAATAAGTATACGAAGTTTTCAATGTTTATGTGGTTAGGGAAAATATTTCCATTGTTTTAGATGTACACTCATTCTTTGGAAAACTCTTTTGCAGTATGATGTGTATTAGGCTGTATTAGAGAGGAGTTTTCTAATATTTTTTATTGAAACTTGTCTAATAGTTTTTAATAACACGAGTAAGAAAAATTCACTAATAATACAAAATTTATAATGATTTATCAAAATAAGACTGAGTAGAAAATTAACGAGTTTCACTATTTACTATTCAAATTTGTATCTATTATTATTGTCACTCTTACTTTGCAACAAAGTATAAAACCACTAGTGTAAACATGGCCAACTATGTCACTTATTTTACGTCCGACAAAAAAAAAAATATAAGAAGACATTTTTATAAATAAGTGCAACATTTTTACATACGAGGGTTTGGGGTCTAACTGTTTCTATTAGGTCACAATATATATTCCTTGCAATTTTGTGATGCGATTTTCTCGTGTTTTTCTCTGATGATAATGTTTATGCGTGTTTGTGGAGATTTTGGAGGTCATTTTTGTTGTCTAAGTCAGTTGTTGTGTGGTCTAAGTCAGTTGTTGTGAGTGTTTTGTGAGAGTGGACGTTTTTGTCCGATTGTATTGGAATTTTTGTGGCTTCAAGTTTGTTTTTTTGGTATGCCCTGTCTAGAGCTATTGAAATTGAAAGAGTGATTGCTCTTGGAAATTTTAATCACAACAACTAATTGAATTTGTTTGTTTAATTTAAATTATGATATTTAGTTTGCTAAATTTAAATATTGAAAATAATTTTTTTAAGACTGAATAATAATATATGATGATTAAAATTATAATTTAGAATTTTGGAATAATAAAAATTATAGGGCTTAATTAATTATTGTAGTCTTTAGGAGTGACTAAATCCTTTAGACACTACTTTGTTTAAAATGATAGGGATTAACTTATAGAAAATTTATAAAATATAGTTTAGATTGGCTCTAGAAATAAGATGTATTAAATATGTTTAGGTAATATTGTTTGATTTTGTTGTATTAATTATATTTAAGCTAAGTATCTTGTTTATGTACTTATTGAGTGAACCTTTGTTACTATTTTGAGATTTAGTGTAAATAGTTAAAAATTAATCATCTGTATTAAATTTTGAATTGTTCGATTGAAAAGTTTATAAAATTTATTTTTCATAATTTGTGAATGTCTACTAAGTCTAATCTTAAATTTGATGAAATTTTGGTTTAAACTATTTTGTGTTATTTTTCAGGTGCATACTTGATTGTGTTGCTTTGTTAACACTTTTATTTTGTGTTCTTCAAAGACCAACACAAAATGTTGGCAAAATTTTATCAAATTGAAGATAATAGACTTTGTTTGTACGTGTTAACGAATTATGGAAAATGTTTTTCCGAATGGGTAGGAATTGAATTACACAAGTGAGAATCACATAATAAATGATTCATGATCATGGAGTTTGTAATTTCCGTAATTATAGACTGAAGTTTTATGAGTGCATACCACGTTAGTGAAGAGTACCGATGAATACATTTCTTTTATTACTTAGAGTGTTTAACCTTAGCTTTCTTAGATTATAAAGTTAAGACAGTAAACAACCCAATACTTGATAGGATCCAATACCCATTAGATAGTCTGATGATAAGAGTGTCTATGAGTTTTGATGATAACAAACACTATAAGATGTGTTAAGTTTTTTAACAAAGCTATTATTGTATATGCAGACTAAGAGAAAGACACACTAGAAGTGATATGAGTTGATTTTAAAATTACACATAATTTTATAGGTTTCACTTGAATTAGGAATTAACTTGACAATTAAGGTGACAACTCAGTGAGAATCGTCATTGGGCACGAACTTAAACAAGTGGTTAAATAAGTGTGAAGGTTCTCCTCAAAGAGGAAAAGGAAAAATACAAACACACTCTAATTGATGATGAATTTGAGAAAATGAAAATAAAAAACAAGTAAAGACGGTGAATAAAATGAATTGAACAAGATAAGATAGAAAGGATGAAGAAACTTAGTTTGTTTTAGGCAGAATATGGTGAAAAAACCCAGAGAAGATTCCCACTGGAAACAAACCTAACCAAGTGGTTGAGTAAGTGTGAATGTTCACTTTTAGAGGGCAAAGAGAAAACACAATTATATGATGATGATAATGAAGAGGTGCAGAATTAAAGAACATATAAGAAAAAAAAAAAGAAGATGGAAACTGAATAGACAAAGATGAACACAAGAACATAAAGGAATGGAAAAGGCGCAAATAAGAAAGGAAAAAGATGAAGAGATGAAAAAGCAGATGGAAAATGGAGTAAAGAATCACGCCACTGGGAATGATGGATGGTTCCAAGATGAGTGGTGAGGAGAGGAGCCGCCACTTAAGGTACACCACACTCAAGATAAGACCCAAGAACTTTAGGAGACAAAGCTCACTAATCACCCAAGCAGAGTTTCTTTTCTATTCATTTTCAATGTCTTTTTTACATGAGGCAAGACACCCTTTATATAGGAGAGAGTGACTTAGAGAGCAAGAGTGAGAGAGGTAAGGGTGTCATTTGTGAGAAACCTTCTAGAAGGTAGGTTAAAAAAACCTAAACCTAGGTGCACTTATCATGAAAGGTGGGCTTGGCACAAACCCAATTTATGCTAAGTACATCCCAATTTATGCTAAGTGAACCCTACTCTAGCTTATTCTTCTATTTAGACCCCCCGGATGAGCCATATTTATTTACTTAAAATTGTCTTTTAAAATGACTAGAAGAAAGAACATTTGATGCTTTGGCCTATGTCCAGTTCTTCTTCTGCTGAGGTCCTTCTGAAGTTTGGAAGAGCCTTGTCTTTGATGCTGAGATGACTGGCTTAATTGTGAAGTGTCTGTTGTGTCCTTGGTTATCTCATTTTCTAATTGGGTTGTATCATGCCCCCTAAGTTGGAAAGAATTCGACCTCGAATTAGAACTCTTGTAAATAACATAGTTAGTTTGTTCACAAAAAAGATAGAAACATTTCTAGATTTGGAATGTGAAGCCAACTTATGTTCATTAAAATTTGGGAGTTCATATGGGTGAGTTCTATATACAGGCTATGTTTGGAAAGAATATTTTGTTAGAATATATGGCCTTAAACGAGAGGTGGGGTGAATTGTTTAAGAGGGATTTTCGCAAACTTTGAAGGTATAATGAAAATCAATGCTGAATTACAGAGAAAAGAATCAAAGAAACAAATACCTAAAACTGTTTTAAGATGATATCAAAAAAACAATCAATTGTTTTGTCGAAACAATCGGTTGTTTTTATCAGTAGTTTATAAAAACAACTTAAAAACAAAATTTAAAGAGTTAAGGGTAAGAGATAAGCACACAAGCAATTTATACTGTTTCACTCTTACACCAAGAGCTACATCCAGTCCCCAGAAACCACTGGGTATTCCATTGTGCAATCAAAACCAGATTACAAACACCACACACCAAAGTAGTGACCTTGAACCCCTCAAGAAACACACTACCTTTGGCAAACCACACCAAGAGTGTTGATCTTGAATCCCTCAAGAACACACAACACTCATTGGCAACAGAAATACATAAATACAGTAATCAAGGAAGAAGGGAATAGAATACACCAGGGTATTACAAAGCTTAAAGTTCAGAATTACATCCCAATCTTATTCCACACACTTAAGAATGATCCAAAGCTCTTTCAAATCTTTGAAAAAATGTTTTGATAAACTCTTTTTGTTACATCAAGATTAGGAGCGTAAAACCACCTTTATATAGACCCACCAAGTGGTCAAAAGCATTTAATAAAGGAGCCAAGTTAGTTAGGATCATTTAAAACATATTAAAACCGCTTAACAGAATTCTGTTAAGGTTTTCAGGAAAACAATCGGTTGTTTTGTCGAAACAATCGATTGTTTTGGTTTGACAGCAAAGTCAACCAAGTCAAACATCTTTCAACCTTTTTCAAAAACTACTAAGGGAAAACAACCTGTTGAATTTTTGACAGCTTTTTAGAAAACACATCTTTTCAAAAGGTTAAAGATTCAAATGAACTTGGATCATCTTAAGGAGTGAATTAACAAGTTTCAAACAACTAGACAACACACACACACCCAACAACAAGGTCTTCAAGCTTTCCTCTTGGATTTGGAGACATCAAAACATCTTGTTCAACAATCTCCCCCTATTTGATGAAGACAAATCCCTGGTTTGTTTGTCTTGTTGTTTTTGAACTTGAAAGGTCCTGCAAAATAGAATTTGTGCATATACAAAGCAAGTATACCAGCAGGATACTAAGGCACACAAAACCAGTTTTCTGCATAAGCTTTTAAGCAGAAAAACCAGTCAAATAACCATAAAAATCAGTGCCAAAAAGAGACTTGTGTGCAGCAGAACTATGGTGAATAATAGCATGGCAGCAGCAGAATTTAAACCATGATAAAACCATATAACACCAGAGTGTATCAGCAGCACTACAACACATAAAATCACTCTATTCTCCCCCTATTTGTCTTCTCAAATAGAATGAAAGAAGGGATACAAACAACATAATTTCTAGCATTGAAAACCAGCATATAGTAGCAACATAATAAACCAGAAAACCAGTGTGTGTAGCAGCACCATTGCAGCAACAAATCTTTGATGCCATATTAGAAATTGCAGCATAAATCTATGGTGTATCAGAGCTATGACAGCAGTAGAATCAAATACCATAGACCCAAAAAATTTCAGCAAGGAGACCACAATTTCTCCCCCTATCTTTTCTTCATCCAACAATTCAAGTTGGTCAAATGATTGCTGAAAAGGTGGATTTGGTAGAAATATTCTTTCTTCTCTTAAGAGCAAACCTTCCAGATGTTCCAAAGATTACATTCACTAATATTCATCAACCCCATGACCACCAATGTGGTTGCCATTCATAAAAAGCTTTGAATTTCAAGGAAAACAAATAATATATCTCTTTATGATCTAATTCAGAGGCACAAAGAATGCATATTTGACTCATAATGGGTTATGAAAGAAAAGAAATAGTTGTAATCATGCATAAGAAATCATGACAAAATTTATTCAAATGTTCCAGAGGTAAAACAATCGGTTGTTTCGTGAAAACAATCGGTTGTTTTTTTGAGACAACAAGAAAATGTTATTTTTCAAAGCAAATCATCTTTCAAAGTGACGGGAAATGCATAATGAAATACATTCATACCTTTGCATTACCTCAAGCATGTTTAGAATCTCATTTGGTCTTATGAAGCCAAAAGCATAGGATGAACATATACAACTTACTTTACATAGGTCATGAATTTTGACTTGTCAAGAATTTGAGTAAGGTGTATACTCTTGAACCTTAAGCATCACTTTGATTATTCTTCATCATAGCACCTATAGTTGAAATGTCCTGTAACACAGAATTGATGCATATACAAAGCAAGTATAGCAGCAAGATAACAAGACACAAACCAGTTTTCTGCATATACAACATTAGCAGAAAGACCAGAAAAAAATTAAAGTAATCAAGTGCTTTCAAGTGCAGAGAAGCAACAACATAATGCATCAGTTTTAAAGCTATCTTATACAACCAAATCAAGCATAAACAACTCCCCCTATTTGATCTACAAATAGACAATGAGAAGGGTTGTACAAAGCAGAAATCAGAATGATAATAGAGTAGTTCAGCAGTACAAACAATTTTGACATTTCAAGAATAGAACATGTCATAGAGCTTTCAAGAAAACAAGTGGATATAACTTTTATTATCAAATTCTGAGGCACACTCAATGTATATTTTTTCAAAAGCAAGATTTGAAAAAGAGGAATGGTTTAATCATGCATAAGCAAACTTGGCAGCATTATACAAAGGTGCCAAAGGAAAAACAATCGGTTGTTTCGTGAAAACAATCGGTTGTTTCGTGAAAACAATCGGTTGTTTTTCTGTGACAACAATTTAAGCATTTCACATATTCAGAATTGACAGGTAAAAATGAATCAGAAGGATAGACTTCATATTCACATTACATAGATGAAAGATAAAGACATCAATCAATATTTTTCATACTACAGAATTAAAGAAAATTTCAAGAGAAGAAAATAAAAACAAGGAAAGTCTTATCCTTTTGACAATGTAGTTCTTTCAATGAGTCATTGTCCATAATCAAGTAACTTCTCTTGGCCTTCAAGAAAACTAGGCTTTGTACTCAACAGTAATTGGAAGTCCAGAAAGAATCTTTTCCCTTTAGCAGTCATTCTTCAAGTCCAAAGATAATTCTTGGCTGCCAAAGATCCCTACAAGAAAAGATTAAGAAGCAAGATTTGGTCCCCTTATGAATTTGGGTCCTATGATGTTAGTAGGAGTCTTAGGAACCTTAGAAACCTTAGGAACCCATTTCAAAATACCTTTAGGAACAGAAAACCTTCTTACTCTGCAGAATCTAATAGTGTGGCCCCTTTTCATGCAGTAATGACAAATTTCAATCGGTTGTTTCGATAAAACAACAGGTTGTTTTTCAAAGAAACTTGAAAAGGGTTTTGAAACAGATTTGTTCTTGCTGTTTGGATTAAACCCCAACCCAGCCTTGCCAAAAACACATTTTTGAGAAGCAAGAACAGTTTCAAGATTGGATTGTCCTTTGGAAAACTTGTTCATGGTTTTTAAAAGATAGTGAACCTTCTTTTGAAGAGATTCACAATTTTCACAAGAACTTAAATCAACACACTTACAAGAAGAGTTTTGGTAAATCATTTACAAATTTTCAAAATAAGTTTTTGAAATGTTCAACTCTTCTTCCAAGATCTTGACTCTATTTTCCAACGAGTTGTTTAAACCTTTCAACCGTTTATTTAAAAGGGCCAACCTATTAGCTTCTTCATGAGTCTCATTGAAAGCCTCAAGAAGTTGGCTATAATTTTCAACATTAATGGAAGAGCTTGAACTTACACTGCTTGTGTCACTTTCTTGTTTTGTCATTAGACATAAATTTGCTTCTTCTTCATCACTTGAAGAGGAGCTTGATGAGTAACCATTGTAAGCTCTTCTTGATTTTCCTTTCTTCTCATGCTTCTTGATGTTTTTCCTCTTTTTGTTGGGACATTCAGTTTTAATATGACCCTGTTCACCACATCCAAAGCATGTATATTTGTTAGTGTTAAACTCAGTAGGTTTCTTGTTATCATACCTTTTGAATGAGTCACTTTTGTTGTTTCTCTTCTTTAGGGACTTGCCGAATTTCTTAAATAACAACCTAAATGTTTCCTCTTCACTCTCATCACTTGAGTCTTGACAGTTTTTAATTCCAGCAGCTTG
Organism: Phaseolus vulgaris; assembly: GCF_000499845.2. Classification (NCBI taxonomy): domain Eukaryota; kingdom Viridiplantae; phylum Streptophyta; class Magnoliopsida; order Fabales; family Fabaceae; genus Phaseolus; species Phaseolus vulgaris. Next base: position 16,144,115 of record NC_023759.2, on the reverse strand, counting down.
ACTTGATCCAGATTCTTCTTTGTCCATCAAGGAACTCCTTGGATTCTTGTGATACTCTTCAAGGGTATTTCACATTTCTTTGGCAGAACTACATTTTGAAACCTTGAGCAATTCATTATAATCAAGTGCAGATACAATGATGTTCATAGCTACACAATCAAGATGTTCTCTTTGAGAAGAAACATTTTCAGATATAGGCATGAGATAGCTATTTGTAATAACACTCTAGATTTTTCTATCTATAGATTCAACAAAGAATTCATTCTAACCTTCCATAATTGATAGTTCATACCACAAAATAAAGGTGGTTTGTTTAAACAGGCACCTTCCCCAAAAGAAAACTTTTTAGCCATAGAAAAAAGATTTAGGATCAAACTTGAATATCTTTCAAGAACCAAGCTCTAGATGCCAATTGTTAGAATATATGGCCTTAAACGAGATGGGGGTGAATTGTTTAAGAGGGATTTTCGCAAACTTTGAAGCTATAATGAAAATCAATGCTGAATTACAGAGAAAAGAATCAAGGAAACAAATACCTAAAACTGTTTTAAGATGATATCAGAAAAACAATCAGTTGTTTTTTCGAAACAATCGGTTGTTTTTATCAGCAGTTTATAAAAACAACTTAAAAACAGAATTTAAAGAGTTAAGGGTAAGAGATAAGCACACAAACAATTTATACTGGTTCACTCTTACACCAAGAGCTACATCCAGTCCCCAGAAACCACTGGGTATTCCACTGTGCAATCAAAACCAGATTACAAACACCACACACCAAAGTAGTGACCTTGAACCCCTCAAGAAACACACTACCTTTGGCAAACCACACCAAGAGTGTTGATCTTGAATCCCTCAAGAACACACAACACTCCTTGGCAACAGAAATACATAAATACAGTAATCAAGGAAGAAGGGAATAGAATACACCTGGGTATTACAAAGCTTAAAGTTCAGAATTACATCCCAATCTTATTCCACACACTTAAGAATGATCCAAAGCTCTTTCAAATCTTGGAAAAACTGTTTTGATAAACTCTTTTTGTTACATCAAGATTAGGAGCGTAAAACCACCTTTATATAGACCCACCAAGTGGTCAAAAGCATTTAATAAAGGAGCCAAGTTAGTTAGGATCATTTAAAACATATTAAAACCGCTTAACAGAATTATGTTAAGGTTTTCAGGAAAACAATCGGTTGTTTTGTCGAAACAATCGATTGTTTTGGTTTGATAGCAAAATCAACCAAGTCAAACATCTTTCAACCTTTTTTAAAAACTACTAAGGTAAAACAACCTGTTGAATTTTTGACAGCTTTTTAGAAAACACATCTTTTCAAAAGGTTAAAGATTCAAATGAACTTGGATCATCTTAAGAAGTGAATTAACAAGTTTCAAACAACTAGACAACACACACACACCCAACAGCAAGGTCTTCAAGCTTTCCTCTTGGATTTGGAGATATCAAAACATCTTGTTCTACATATTTGAGGATGAAATGACTTTTTGGTGAGAGTCCTCTTAGAAGGTGAGAATCTTTATGAGGTTTTTTTAATATCATCCCTAAACTTATTTATCAAAGATTTTAAGTATTTAGAATGACTAGGTAATGAAAAAGATAAGGAAGAAGAACACCTTTGAGGTGCAGTCTGTACTTCTGCACAAGTCAACATTATAACGGTGTGAGGTAAATTAATGATACCCGTTTTATCATTTCTTTCTTCATATTTTTCATTTTCTCTTTTGTTTTTCATTTTTAATTGGTCTTTATTTACATTTTTTTGGAGATAGAGGTTTCATTATGATCTTATGGCATTGGAAGTGAAAAGAAATCTTGTTAGTTAGGCCATCATGTAAAGTTTTCCTATCATATTGCTATGGTATTCCTAAAAGCATATGGGTTGCTTCCATGGGCACAAGATCACATAACACTTCATCTTTATATTTGCCAATTGAGAAAGATATAAGGACTTGTTTATTAACAATTATTTCACCCTCTTCACTTAGCCATTACAATTTGTAGGGCTGTGTATGATAAATGATGGGTAATCCAAGTTTCTCCACCACTCTTGTACTTGCCACATTTGTACAACTACTTCCATCAATTATCAAGGAACATAATTTGTCATTAATAAGGCACCGTGTATGGAAAATATTTTCCCTTTGACTTTCATCAAAAAGATTTTGAAGTTGTCCTAACATGCGCCTTACTACTAACAAATCACCTTCACATGGTATTTCACGCTTGTCCTCATTTGGGTTTTTTGAAGAGGAAATGTGATGTGAGTTGATTTTAGATTTAGCCATTTTAGATGTGACACTTTACTTAGAGTCGAGATTTTAGCAATTTAATGGTGAAACCTAAGGAAGATTCTCACTGGACACGAACTTAACCAAATGGTTAAGTGTGAAGGTTCACTTCACAAAGGCAAAGATGAAAGATCAATATAGAGTGATAGATGGAATGTAATGTGGATTGGAAATGGCAACAAGGTAGACATCAATTGTGGTCATGTCCGAACCTAGAGATGCACCATAAGCATATTACAAAAAACATAACCAAAAGTAAGAATTCAAGACAAGGACATATATGAAAGGGAAATGAATTGAAAAAAGTGGAAGAAGAGTAGCTTATGGAGTGGTTGTGAGAGTGGTTCACGCCACTTGAAAGTCTCACACCACTCAAGATAAGACCTAGCCAAGAGGATTCAAACCTCACACACTTCTCACACAATTTGTGCAGAGTAACTTTTCTCTTCCAAATTAACATGTAAATACAAGGAGTAAGGCACCCTATTTATAGGAATGGGTGCCTTGGTGGCCAAGAATGGAAAGGGTAGGGTGGTAAATGTGTGAGAGGGCTGCCTTTAGGGTTTGACTAAGTCAAAACCGCACCTTAGGCTTGTTATTCTAGAAACTAGGTCAAAAAACATTCCTAAAGGGCTAGAAACAAGCTAAAATGATAACTACACCCCTTATTATGCTATGGGCACTTATTCTAGCCTATCTTTGCTATTTGGACCCCTAAAGAGAGCTTAATTTATTTACAACTTGTTTTATTCTTAAGAAGACCAGTAGGAAGAACATTAGATGCTATGGTTTTTGTCCATTTCTCCCTCTATTGAGGTCTGCTAAATCCTTGGTAAGGTCTTCACTTGAATGTTGAGATGACTTCTTATAATGTGAATAGTACTGTGCATCCTTGGTCATTTTCTTGTTGGTTTGGTTTGTATCAAAATGGAACTAGGTCTAGATGTTTGGGAACTATGATCACTCACAACTATTCCCCCTTTAACCATCATTGTTCTTCTACTTGGGCAATTAACAACAATGTGTCCAAAGCCTACACATTTAAAGCATTTTTGACTTGAGGTTTTGGTGGGTGATTTAGGAGTAAAAGGTTTATCTTTAGAATCTTTATGATGTAGGGTGGTTTCTTTTGAGAAATTGGAAGGAGAATTTTGGTTTTGAAATTTGTTTTTGGCAGAATATCGTGAGAAACCCAAAGAAGATTCCCACTAGACACGAACTTAACCAAGTGGTTAAGTAAGTGTGAATGTTCACATCTAGAGTGCAAAGAGAAAACACAATTATATGGTGATGATAATGAAGAGATGCAGAATTAAAAAGCATATAAGGAAAAGAAAGAAGATGGAAACCGAATAAAGAAAGATGAAAACGAGAACATAAAGGAATGGAAAATGTTCAAATAAGAAAGGAAAAAGATGAAGAGATGAAGAAAGCTTATGGAAAATGGAGCAAAGAATCACGCCACTTGAGGTACACCACACTCAAGATAAGACCCAAGAACTTTAGGAGACAAAGCTCACTAATCACTCAAGCAGAGTTTCTTTTCTATTAATTTTCAATGTCTTTTTTACATGAGGCATGACACCCTTTATATAGGAGAGAGTGACTTAGGGAGCAAGAGTGAGAGGGGTAGGGGTGTCATTTGTGAGAAACCTTCTAGAAGGTAGGTTAAAAAAACCTAAACCTAGGTGCACTTGTCATGAAAGGTGGGCTTGACACAAACCCAATTTATTTACATAAACTTGTCTTTTAAAAAAACTAGAAGAAAGAACATCTGATGCTCTGGCCTATGTCCAATTCTTCTTCTGTTGTGGTACTTCTAAAGTTTGGTGGGGCATTGTCTTGGATGCTTAGTTGACTAAATTGTGAAGTTTCTGTTATGTCCTTGGTTCTCTCCTTGTCTAATTGGGTTGTATCAGGTAGTCACGCCACTTGAAGGAGGGATCCAAGATAAGTGAAGAGGAGTCGCCACTTGAAGCCATCCAAGATAAGACTAAGAGGAAATTTTAGAATACTCAAAAATTCACTCAAGCAGGATGTGACCAACTATTTATAGTGATAGGTTGATGTGAGTTGATTTTAGATTTAGCCATTTTTAGATGTGACATTTTACTTAAGATTGATATTTTAGCAATTAATGGTGAGGACCTAAGGAAGATTCCCACTGGACACGAACTTAACCAATGGTTAAGTGTGAAGGTTCACTTTACAAAGGCAAAGATGGAAAAATAAGATATAGTGAATATGGAATACAATTACGAAAATGAAAAGGGAACATGGTAAGCATCAATGGTGGTCATTGCCAAACCAAATTATGATCCATACTCAATAAATGAGCCAAAGCCCAATAACACAATTCAAAGACAAGTATAAAAATCAAGAGCATAAATGGAATGGAAAAATGGAAAGGAAGATGGAAGAAGGGACTTAGGGAAGGAATGGTGAGAATGATCACGCCACTTGGGGTGTGGAGGCCACCAAGATGAGTGGAAGGGTCGCCACTTGAGAGCCTCACATTTCTAAAGATAAGACCATGTAAAGAGGAAACAAGTCTCACTATAAGATCTCACAAATTGTGCAAAGTTTCTCTACTACTCAAAATTTAACTTGTAAAATACAATGAGGGAGGCCTCCTATTTATAGGTGAAGGAGCCTTGGAGAACAAGAAGCAAGGGTAGGATGGGAAACACTAAAAAGGGGCAGTCTTAGGGTTTAACTAAGTCAAAATTGTTGAACCAAGTGTGTTCAAGCTTTGAAGAATCCAAACCCTTTGTAGGATGATGAAAGGCTGGCTGTGCTTGCTGTTGCTGAGCTGTCTTTTAGATAGGATCTGGGGTAGATTTAATATGTAATCCACTCTTGATTGAATTCAAAGCATAAGCACTCTCAATCCTTTTGAAAGAAAAGTGTTTTTCAAACTAAGTGAAAAAAAACCTGTTGTTTTGTCGAAACAACCGATTGTTTTATACTTAGTGTTTTTAGAAAAGGTTGAAAACTATTTTTAGGGTTGACTTGCTGTCAAAACCTGATATGATTCCAATAGCAAGATATAGATGATTCTTTGACATTTTATGGAATCAACTTGAGTTGGAGAATGAATAGGCACTTTTAATAGAAATGGATCAATGTTCTATGTTTCAAGAACTCACCAAAACTTGCACCAAACACCAAACTCACATGGAAGACCCATTTCTTGCCAATTGAACCGATTAAATTGAACAAGAAAGTAAATGAACGATTGAAACTCTAAAGAAAGCAATTGAACCGAACAAAACATGAAAAGGAGCTACTGAACTGAATTAAAACAGTAAGAAATTGAAAAGAATCGAACAAAAGTGCAAGAAAAGGAAGATGAACCGAATAAAAGAAACTACACTTGTTTTAAAGTTCATATGGACATGGAAATGGAAGAACTAAATGGAGAAGAGAGGAAACTTATGTGGATGAAGAACTTGATTGATGAACACGCCACTTGAAGTGTGATTGCTCCAAGATAAGTGTGAATTGCCGCCACTTGAGGGAACCAAGGCTCTCAAGATGAGACTAGGAAGAGGAGAAATCAAATCTCACTCACTCAATCACCAAATTGGGAGAGTTTCTTTACTACAAATTCCAAATCTGCATTATGAAGGACCTAAGCCCTCCTTTTATAGGAGCAAGGGCTGGTCATTTACATAGCTTATTCCCTAAGCTACCCAAAATCCTCCTAAGCTTACGCCCCCTTACTAAGGTCACTCCCCAAGCTTCTAGAATTTTCTAAACTAAAGCCTAGAGATGTTTTTACAAAAGAGGTGTCTAATGTTTCCCTCTAAGCATCTTTCTAAACACTATTCTATATTATTTACAATTTAAAAGAAACTATAAAGAGAGATATTTAATTGAAGTCCATTCTTGAAAGCTTGTAGACTTCTTTGGCTTTAGGCTTGATCCTCTCTTTATTTTATGTCTTCTTTTAATTTTGAGAAGACTAGAAGGAAGAACTTCAAATGTGAGGGTGAATGCCCTCTTCCTTCATTAATAAAAGCCTCCTTTATTGGATTCTCATCAAAACCAAAACAACCGATTGATTCGTGGAAACAACTGATTGTTTGTTTTGGTACCATAACAAAAAACTGTTTTGTGCTTTGACTGAGCATTAAATGTTTTTCTAACTGTGTATGCTCCAATTTTTAATGCTTTGACCAATCTTTAAATGCAATTAATAGTTTGTTAAGATTTGATAGCAAACAACAACTTTGATATATACAGAAAAACATATTTGAGTTTTTCACTTATTTTAAGATTTTGAAAGAGTTGAGATTGCTTAGAGATTGAGATTGATCAAAGAGTGTGAGCTAGGATTTTCTCTTGTATTGATTTCAGATTCGTTCTGTAACAAGTGTAATCCTTGTATCTGTTGAAAGAAACCTTGTGTGTTTGTTGAGAAGTGTTGTGTGTTCTTGAGGGGATCAAGATCAGCATTCTTAGTGTTGGTGTGTTGACCAAGAGAAGTGTGTGTGTTGAGGGGATCAAGGTCACTTCTTTGGTTGTGGTGTAAGTGATCTAGGTTTGATTGCTTAGTGGAATTCCTCAGTGGTTTATGAGAAGACTGGATGTAGCTCTGGGTTTAGAGTGAACCAGTATAAACATCTGTGTGCATTGTCTCTATCCTTAAGCTCTTTAAATTCAGTTTTAATATTTGTAAACTGGTATAAACAACCGATTGTTTCTGCGAAACAATCAATTGTTTTTCTGGTGCTGTTGTTTTTGCTTTGTGTTTTGGCAAACTAATTTCCTTATCATTTGTTTCTCGAAGTAATTTCATTCTTGGCTTAAAAGTTTGCGAAAACCCTCTTTAAACCATTCACCCCCCTCTAGTTTAAATCCATCCATTCTAACAAAAACCGCACCCTAGGCTTGTCCTTCTAGAAACTAGGTCAAATTTTCTTCCTAAAGGGCTAGGAACAAGCTAAAATGATAACTACACCTTCTATTATGATAAAGGCACCTTATTCTAGGCTATCTTGGCTATTTTGACCCCTAAAGTGGGCCCAAATTATTTACAACATATTCTATCTCTTAATAAGACCAAAAGGAAGAACAATTGGTGTTATAGTGTATGTCCATCTCCTCTGGTGAGGTCCATGAGATCCTTGGTAAGGTTTTGAATTGTTCATTGAGATGACTTCTCACCATGTGCCTTGTCTTTTGTTTCCTTGGTCATCTTCGTAGCTACTTGGTTTGTATCATAGGTGCCATGTGATTAAGGCATGGAGGGAAGTTTTAAATTCAAAATAAGTTAGATTAACTCCTAAAAATGTTCCACTAATTGTGGATCTAGAAGGGGTCACACTTTACACATTTATGCATGTGCTTAATATAAAAGATTTGATTGTGTGGGCTACACATGTGATGTGTTATAGAAGCTAGGGTTTCACCCTCCTATGGGTCATGAACAAGCCCAATTTATGCTATTTAACACCTCATCTTTAAAAAATAGTTTGTAGCCTGACCCACGCTCTATTCTTTTGCTCTTGATGATCTTTTGATGAATGGTGGGGCCTTGTGACCAAACCTGAGATGCTTGACCTAGCCTTTAATACTTTTTCTTGCTCCTGGTCAACTTCTCTTAAGGTTGGGCTAGTTTAGATGGTGATGCTTCATTCATGGTTATATCATAATCCTTAAATTGGAGAGAATTCGCCAAGAATTTAGAACTCATGTTAGATATCATAGTCAGATTGCTCACATTAAAGATAGTACTGTCTAGATATGTGTGAGATAAATCAAACTCATGTGCATTTTTTTTTATTTTTTGAAACTCTTTTGGATTAGTTCTATATGTGTATTGGACAGAGTGCTCAGGGCTCAGTGCTCAGTGGTCGGAGCTCGGTGCATGGAGTAGGTAGGTCAACTCGGTTGTTGGGCTTATAAAGTGGGCCATGTGTTAGGCCCAATTTTGTTTGTAAGCCCATTGAAACATAAATACAATAATCTTTTTATACATCAATATAAGGCTATTACTAAAGGGTATTTACGAACCTAGGGGTGTGTATAGTACACATGATGGTAAGTCATGTGAATATTTTTTAACCTAAGTATGTGTGTTTTAGGGCATGCGTGATACAAACCAAAGCAACCAGCAGATGACTAAGGACAAATCAAACACCTCACAAAAAGGTAAGTCATCTAAGTATACAAAGTAGGGCCCCACCAAACCTCGAGAAAGCATCAACGAAAGAAGAAGCTATAAACCATAATATCAGAAGTTCTTCCTTTTGGTCTTTTCCACAAGAGAAAAGTTATGTAAATAAATTGAGCTTACTTTAGTGGTCCAAATAGCAAATATAGGCTAGAATAAGGTACCTTTAGCATAATAGGGGTGTGGGTAGCATTTTAGCTTGTTCATAGCCCTTTTGGAAGGCATTTGATCTAGTTTCTAGAAGGACAAGCCTAGGATGCGGGTTTGACTTAGTCAAACCCTAAGTTGCCCATTTTTCCCCTTTTCCCATCCTACCCTTTTAGCTTTTTCTCCAAGGCTCATTCACCTATAAATAGGAGGCCAACCTAGTGTATTTTACAAGTTGAATGAAATAGAGAAAAGTTACTCTGCACATTTTGTGTGAGATATTAGTGAGGCTTGTTCCTCTTAGTATTTAGTCTTATCTTGTGAGAATTTGAGAGCTCTCAAGTGGAAGCTTCCAACACTTATCTTGGACTAATTTCATCATCCAAGTGGCGTGCTCATCATCTCAAACTCCATTTCTCATAAGCTTCCTTTTCCTTCATCTTTTCCTTCCATTATCATTCCATTATATTCATAAATATGTTCTTCATTGGTGTTCTTATGTCTATTCGGTTTTTTACATTTTGTTCTTGTTTTCCTTGTGTAATTCCGCACCATATTCTTGTCATCATCTTCACTTTATAATTGTCTTTTTCCTTTTGCCTTTGTGAAATGAACCTTCACATCTACTTAACCACTTGGTTAAGTTAATGTCCAGTGGGGATTTTCCATAGGTTTTCACTCATAATTGCTAAACAATCTCAATCTTAAAGCTAAAGTGTCACCTAAATGAACAATCCTAAAATCAACTCAGATCATGTGGTTATCAGAGCTTAGGTTCTCATGCTTAATTTGCTTGAGTTGATTTGGCACTTTAAAATTTCTTTATATAGCACCTTTAATTCTTGTCTTTAAATTCTAGCACCTTTACTTTCTTGTCTTTAAATTCAAGTACCTTGCATTCTTGTCATTATTTTCTTGCTTTTTATTTTCCAGCCCTTTAATTCCTGCAAAAAAAAATAAAATCGGCCATTTTTATATTCATAGCATTTTTCGTTTTGAATATGTTTCTTTTTATGTCTTTTATTGATCTTGTCTTTTACTTTGAGTTTTATGTTCATTAGTGTTCTAGGAGTCCTTGTTTAGATTCTACTTACTTGCTTTTAATTTTGAAGTTTGAAAGTAACTAGAAACTTGATTTTAGTAAGAGTAGATTTAAAGTTCCAAACACATGATTTCAAGTGTTCAATTATATTGAATCCACAACAAAAAAAAATTGTGCAAATTGAAAGTTCTTGAAAAATATGCATGATGCACACCATGGACATTTTTTTTCCATAACTCAAATTAGTATTAAAAAAGAAGAAGAAAAACAACAAAGAAAAGTTTTGAAAGCATCTTTGGTTATCACTTATCAAAGAAAATCATTTTTCCAAAATATGGATTCAACTTGATTGACAAATTGTTTTCAACCTTGTGGAATTTTTTATCCTTTTGCTTTCACAAGTTCTAAAGAAAAAGTTTCTTAGTTAAAAGTTTAGTAAGTTTCTTAGAGTCTTCTTTTGTGCTTTTTCTTGCTTGTCTTCCTTTTCAAGTTTTGTCATATTCTCTTTTTCAAATTTGGTTTAGCTTTTCTTGCTTAAGCTTTTCTTGTTTGACCTTTTTCATTTGAGAGTATTTCAACCTCAAGAAAGACTTTTGTGAAGTGGAAGAATTTCTTTGAAGTGCTTTGAGTGTTCTCTTCTTGAATTTCACCAAAAGTGACGCAAACGTGAGGAGTGTTTAAATTGTTTTCACTAATTGTTTGTTCCTTTGTGCAAAAATTATGGGTCATTTGTCTTTAGGTGAATCTTCAAAATGCAATCATATCACAAAGCCCACCTTTTGGGAGAACTTGTGGAGGTCAAGAAGCGACTTGTCCACAAAGATGAGAAAATAAGCCAACTAGCGAAAAGATTGCAAAGACTAGAAGGAGCTCAAGCGAGGAAAATTCAAGAAAGGAGATTGGAGCCACCAAGAGCACCTAGACCATCCATGCACTATGGGAGTCAAGAACATGATGGACTAGTGCACACTTTTGTAAAACGACACCATCAACACCACCACCACCAACCACAACATTCTTTTGATTTTGTAAAGTTACCTAGTTTTAGTGGGTCTAATGACCCTACTTTGTCTTCAGAATGGGAAGCTAAAGTTGAACATCTCTTTAATGTGTATAAGGTCACCGAGGACCAAAAGCTTAGGTTAACTTCCCTAGTTTTTTAGACTATGCCAACCAATGGTGGCAACAAACTGTAATGGACATTGGGCTAAACAAGAGTCCAACCATGGTCTCTTGGAATGATTTGAAAGCATGTAGGCGTGCACGGTTTGTTCCTCCTCCTTATAGGAAGGAACTCTAGTTGAAGCTCCAACGACTTCATCAAGGACCTATGACGGTAGATGAATACTTTAAAGACTTAGAAACAACTTTGACTAAAATTAATATGCATGATAATGAAGAGTCAAAGATAGGTAGGCTTGTAAGTGATTTGAGGAGAGAAATTCAAGATATTGTAGAATTATATGAGTACTTTTCTTTAAAGAAAGTGGTTCACCTAGCCATCAAGATGGAATCACAACTTTTGAAGAAAATAACTTTAAAAAATACTCATAATGATGGCTTCTACAAATCTTCATGGAAGGATACAAACAAAAATTTTACAAACACTTCTCCTTCCATTTTTTCAAAAGAAACCACTTCTCACCAAAAAGTTTCTAAACACAATCCTTCCACCTCTACCCTTAAGTCACCCACCAAAACTTCAAGCACAAAATGTTTTGAATGTTTAGGTTTTGGGCACATAATTGCCAATTGTCCAAATAAAAGAACCACAATGTTACAAGAAGTAAATCAAGACCAAATTAAAACAAATGCCAAAAAAGAAAATGAAAAAGAAGAGAGTAACTAATAAAACCGCGATGGTTAAGTTTCCTGCATAGTAAAAGATAAAGTTGCACCATGAGTAAGGGTGCCCACGTAACTAGAATATTTCTTTGTTGTTGGTGCCTAAGATGGTGCCCTGTTGGTAGGTGGTTGTTCTGTTATTATTTTATGTTCTCATTAGAGATAATATCCCTTTCTGTTGTAGAACCTCAAAAAAAGGTGCCCATAAACAGAATGTTTTCCTGTTACGTATGCTTTCAGTTGAGATTAGATTCTCATAGGAGAAAGTTGTTACAAAAGATATGTTATAGAAGGGGCTTGAGACCCCAGGTAAAGGTACGTTGTTTCTTACACTGAAAATGAATACTTATTAAATTCTTATAAGCCCTTACTAACATGATCGTTAGAGTGTAATCAATAGGTAAGGCCCTCTTTATTTCAACGGAGCCGCGTTCCAGTGCAGCAAGATGTAGAACAAATTCCAGAAGAGACAGACCGGGTTAGAACTTGTCGCCAAGGTCAACCGACGAGGAAGTCAATCGGCGAGAACATTTGGCGTCCACTGTGGGAACCGATAAAATCTGATCCCATCCACAGTTGTGTTTGAGTTTTCTGACGTAACAAGGAACACGAGGCAAGGTCCAATTGGATCTGAAGGGAGCAAGAACCCCATTTTGCAGCAAATCATGGATACCATGAGAGCCCTCCAAGAAGCAAACGAAGAAGCCAAGGTTGACCAGTTGAGGCCATACGATGGGTATTTGGTCGAGTTCGTAGGAGATCAGGTAGAAGTACGAGGGTATGTTGAGTTAAAGACAACCTTCACTGATAAAAATGCGACCAAGGCCATCATCATCAGGTATATTGTTGTTATCTTGAACAGGTTAGGAGCAATAGCCTCGACAACTCGTATGAGGATGAGGTTGCCTTTAGAGGAGGGAGGAGTAATCACCATAAAGGTGGATCAAAAGGCGACCAGAAAGGGCTACGAAAGTAGTATGAAGGATCGAAGGAAGACTTACGCAATCGTGTAGTCGGGGTGCTCTGGAATGGAGCGTATAAATTAGAGACCATAGAGGGGGAAGTCATTCCTCGAGCGTGGAACGTGGCAAACCTCAAGTTGTATTTCAGCTAAGATGTTCTTACTTAATGCTTTCTTTTTTAATAATGTGATGGTTAAGTTTTGTTAATCTAATTGAATTAGCACACGGTAAGTCGACCTAGCTCGGTGTCAGTACGACCACTCAAGTATGAACACCCCATGAATAAAGGATTACCTAGTGGCAGGTAAGATGGGGGGGCTTGTGTACCGTGCAGGAGAGCTCGTCATCTCGACCCAAGTGTTTGGTGGAGGTCATCTCGGTGTTTGGACCCAAAAGGTGGGTCGTGAGCTCGACCCAGATGTTTGTAAGCCCATAAAAGGTAATTAATATAAAAAAAATATTTTATCTATTATAATATTGTTCTTAAGATAAAAGATAAAGGAATATTTTATCTGTTGTGATATTATTATGAAGATGAAAGATAAAGGGATATTTTATCTGTTGTAATATTATTCTGAAGATAAAAGATAAAGAGATATTTTATCTATTGTGATATTATTCTGAAGATAAAAGATAAAGGGATATTTTATCTATTGTGATATTATTCTGAAGATAAAAGATAAAGAAATATTTTATCTGTTGTGATATTATTCTAAAGATAAAATATAGAGAGATATTTTATCTGCTGTGATATTATTTTGAAGATAAAATATAGAGAGATATTTTATCTGTTGTTATATTATTCTGAAGATGAAAGATATCATTGCTATTGTTTAAATATGTTATCATATTATTATGAAAATAACGGATATATCTAAATTTGTTATCATGTTATTTTGGAGATGACGTGAATGATTAATTATCATTTAAATCTATTGTGACATTGTTATCATCATCATTATCATGATCTCTCACACGAGAGAAATTATTCTTGTTACTAGATTATAACGTAGTAGTGTAAGAGTACATGTCTAGGATAGTCCTGGTGAGGAAAGACTTGGTATTTAAGCGCGTCCGTTACCCACTTCTATTTCCTGGGAACTTACCTGGTGTACTAATTCATGGTCTACAATCATTATTCTAGTAAACATTATTATCCATAGCGTATATTTCAATTTTAAATCTATGACAAAAGAAAAAAGGAGATATATGCAACCAAGATCAAACACTTTGAAAAATTTGTCATAACTGATGTGTCGAGAATGAAAAAGGATTATATCCTATCGTAGCTCGACAGTAAAAGGTAGTACAACACCAAACTTTTATACTATACAGAATCGTAGAAGTGTTGGAAGATGGAGCTTATTGGCTGGAAATTTAGGACGGTGGAGTCATCCCACGAACGTGGAAGGCAACAAGCCTCAGGGGTTTTTTAATGAGGTCACCAAGTAATACCTTTGTTTCTGGGAAATTTATGGGGGTGAAGTTATTTGATTGAGTACATGGTAAGATGGCCTAACTCGGAGCAGACATAGCTACTCGAGTGTAAGTGCCCTGTGTGATGAATTGACTTGAAACATGTGTGGTTATCCGAACTTGCACATGGTAAGATGACCTAGCTCGGGGTAGATGTAGCTATTCAAGCAGACGCCCTGTGAGGGGAGTTAACCTGTAACAGATGCAGTGATCACACAGTAGGAGAACCTGACTCAGAGGCAAGTGTAGTCAAAGCTCATTGTCTGACCAAGTCCGAGCTTAGATTATCCCAATTAAGTTGAAGTGATAAGCTGCTTCACTGACTAGAAATGTGTCGATCATCAAAAGGTTAGCCTATTTGTTAAGAGCCAATTTTATTACTTTATGTGCTTCGTTTCATCCAAGTTAGTAAGTTCATATTATTTTAGCCATGCAATGTTCAGGGTAAGGTTGGTATAGTTGGCAAAACATTTATGCATACATTCATACAATATAGGTAAGCGAGATAGCATAGGATAAGATGACCTCTCTCGGTAAGATTATTCGAGTAGGCACGCTGTGTTTAAACTAATTATCCATTGGCAGATAAGACGACCTTTTCTCTGTAAGATGATCCGAGTAGGTGCCCTGTGTGTAAATTGATTTTCTGTTGTCAGGTAAGATGACCTTCCTCGGTAAGATGATCCGAGTAGGCGCCCTGCATGTAAGTTGATTATTTGTTGTCAGGTAAGACAACCTATCTCAGTAAGATGATCCGAGTAGGCACCCTGCGTGTAAGTTGATCTTTTGTTGTCAGGTAAGACGACCTATCTTGGTAAGATGATCTGAGTAGGCGCCCTGCGTGTAAGTTGATTATCTGTTGTAATGTAAAACGACTTGTCTTGGTAAGATGATCCTAGTAGGCACTTTGCGTGTAAGTTGATTTTTTGTTGTTAGGTAAGACAACCTATCTCGATAAGATGATTCGAGTAGGTGCTTTGCGTGTAAGTTGATTTTTTATTGTTAGGTAAGACGACCTGTCTCGGTAAGATGATCTTAGTAGGCACCCAGTGTTTAAATTGGTTATCTGTTGTCAGGTAAGATGATCTTCCTAGGTACGATGATCCGAGTAGGCGTCATGCGTGTAAGTTGATTTTTTGTTGCCAGGTAGGATGACTTGTCTCACTAAGATGATCCGAGTAAGCACTCTGCGTGTAAATTGATTATCTGTTGTCATGTAAGATGACTTGTCTCGGTAAGATTATCCGAGTAAGCGCCTTGTGTGTAAATTGTTTATCTTTTGTCAGGTAAGACGACCTAGCCCGGTGTCAAGTATAACCACCCGAGTTCAGGCAGTCTATAGTTTAATTTGTTATGGCTAAGTTGTTTGGTTTGAGGCAATGTAAGACTACCTAACTCGACGTAAGAACGAGTTATAGGCGCTTTGCAAGCATGTGTCATGGTTATGTTGTTTCGGTGCATGGTAAGTCGGGCTATCTCGGTGAGTGAATGATCAAATGATCAGCCGAGTAGGTGCCCTGCGAAACAAAGCTTGGTGAGATCAAGATATATGGCCCCGGGCCAAGTTTGCGAGATACACCTATGCAAGTCTAGAGTGAGCATAGGCTTGTTGTAGGTATGCGTGTATAGTTCATCAAAAGGTTATTTTTTAGTTGAGGACTCCACAATTTTGCATGTTTATATTTTTTCCTAAGTTGCATTCTTGTTATCTTTATTACTTCATGCTTAATAGGTAGAGATGGGTTAGTAATAGAGTGTCTGCATGTGTGTGATAGTAGTTGTTATCCCCGTAAGTTAAGTAGCAAGCACCTGTGAATAAAAAGGCACAAGATTCTCTTCTGTTGTTATCCCCGTGAGTAAAGGTTCCCGTATACAGAATATTTTATGTTATATATGTTTTCAGTTGAGATTATATTCTCGTAAGCCTCTTCGCCTAGTCAAGCTCGGCTCGAGCCTGGGGGGCTTGTGTACTGGATAGAGTGCTCAGGGCTCAGTGGTCAGAGCTTGGTGCATGAAGTAGGCAGGTCAGCTCGGTTGTTGGGCTAATAAAGTGGGTCATGTGTTAGGCCCAATTTTGTTTGTAAGCCTGCTGAAACATAATTAAAATAATCTTTTTATACATCAGTATAAGGCTATTAGTAAAGGGTATTTATGAATCTAAGGGTGCGTATAGTACAAGTGATGGTAAGTCATGTGAATATTTTTTAACCTAAGTATGTGTGTTTTAGGGCATGCGGTGGTTAAGTTGCATGCATAATAAAAGATAGCATTGCACCATGAGTAAGGGTGCCCACGTAAGCAGAATATTTCTCTGTTGTTGGCGCCTAAGATGGTACCCTGTTGGCAGGTGGTTGTTTTATTATTATTTTATGCTCTCATTAGAGATAATATCCCTTTCTGTTGTATAACCTCGAGAGAAGGCGCCCATACACAAAATGTTTTTCTATTAAGTATGATTTCAGTTGAGATTAGATTCTCATAGGAGAAAGCTGTTACAAGAGATAAGTTATAAAAGGGGTTTGAGACCCCAGGTAAATGTACGTTGTTTCTTAGACTGAAACTGAATAGTTCTTAAATTCTAGTAAGCCCTTACTGACCTGATCGTCAAAGTGTAATCAACTGGTAAGGCCCCCTCCGTTTCAATGGAGACACATTTCAGTGCAACAAGATGTAGAACAAATTCCAAAAGAGACAGACCGGGCTAAAATTTGTCGCCAAGGTCAACTTTTTAGAGAATGCTCAGGGATAAAGTGAATTTGATTTTTAATGCCTCCTAGAAGGGGTAAACCCTTTGGAGGATTTTGAAAATTACAAACTTCTCTAACAAATATTTCAAATATTTAGAAATATCAAAAGATGTAGAATACAAGGAAGGAGAATACCTAGTCGGATAGACAATATTTAATTCGGGACGAGCCAACATTACCTTTTTAACTGTGTGTGGTGAGATTATAAGACCCGTTTTGACTTTACTTTTCATACCTTTTTCATTTTCTCTTTTCTTTTTCATTTTTACTTGATCTTCATTAACTTCTTTTGGAGAGAGAAAGGTTTCAGTGTAATCTTGTGCACATGGAACTTGAAAGAAATTTTGTTGGCAAGGCCATCATGTAAAAATTTCTATCAAATTGTCAAGGCCTTCCCAAAAGAATATGTTTTGCTTCCGTTGACACAACATCACACAAAACTTCTTTTTTATATTTTCCAAAAGCAAATGTTATGAGGACTTGTTTGTTTATAACTATTTCACCATCTTCACCAAAGCATTTTAATTTATAGGGCTTTGTATGAGAGATAGTGGATGAAGTGTGAGACATGTTTGAACAAAATGAATCAACGAAATTTAGCACACAAATAAGGAAAAATTAAAATACACCCTCTCAAGTGTATCACTCGACTATTTTGGTAAAATAAAAGAAAAAGATAAGGTAAGATCACTCTTCACTCAAAATAAAGCAAGAAATGTTCTTAAACTACCAACTACAAATCTTGAAAAAACTTCAAATGAAAAATGACAAAAATTCTTCAATTCACTTAAAAAGGAAAGCAATGAACATCCTCCACACAAAACTAAGGAATTTTAAAGACATGCAAGAAAAGGACTAATTCAAGAAGGCTAAACCAAATTAGGAAATGAATATAAACAAATCTTTTAAGACAAACAATAAAGTACTTTAAAGACTCTAAGAAACTTACTTAAATTTTAACTATGAAGCATTTAAAAATTATTTAAGTTAGAAGGATAAAACTCAACAAAAATGAACACAATTTTCCAAACATCTAAAATCCTTTTAACAATTTGATTTTGAAATGTGAATGCATATAGTTTTTTTCTTTGTTTTTTTTGTTTCAAATTTTCAAACTCTAAAGTTAATTTTTGATTCAGATTCAATTTATGTGAACACTCAAATTTTATGTTTGGAATTAAATCAACCACTTTTAAGACAACTTTTAATTGTTTTCAATTCTTCACAATTAAAATCAAATAAGGTGAATGGACCTAGAACACTAAGAACATAAGACTCAAGCAAAGTAGGAAATGAAAATTTAAAAGACAAACATCTACAAAAATTAAATGACAAGAAATTTAATAAGCACGAGCGAATATGATAGTAAAAATTAACTCAAATTTAAGCTCTAAGTAAAACCATGCTCAGATACCACATGATATGAGTTGATTTGAGAATTACACATATTTTTATAAGTTTCACTTGGATTAGGAATTAAATTGACAATTATAGTGACAACTCACTGAGGATTGTCACTGGACATGAACTTAACCAAGTGGTTAGGTAAGTGTGAATGTTATCTTCAAAGAGGAAATGCAAAAATACAAACACACTTTAATTGATGATGAATTGTGGAAATGAAAAGAAACAACAAGTAAAAACAATGAATAAAAGGAATTGAACAAGACAAGATAGAAAGGATGGAGACACTTAGATGGAGGAAGTAAAATCGGTGGAGGTGGAATCATGGAGGTAGTCACGCCACTTGAAGGAGGGACCCAAGATAAGGGAAGAAGAGTCACCACTTAAAGCCATGCAAGATAAGACTCAAAGAGGACATTTTAGAACACTCAGAAATTCACTCAAGCAGAGTTTCTTTACCTAAAATTTAATGTGATTTACAAGAGGGGGTGACCACCTATTTATAATGATAGGTTCCATGTGATTAAGGTATGGAGGGAAGTTTGAAATTCAAAATAATATAGCTTAACTCCTAAAAATGTGTCAGTAATTGTGGATCTAAAAGGGATCACACTTTACACATTTAAGCATGTGCTTAATGTAAAAGGTGTGATTTTGTGGATTGCACATGTGATGCAATTTCACCCTCCTATGGGCCATAAGTCCAATTTATGTTATTTAACACTTCCTCTTAAAAAGATTAAAAGAAAGAATAGCTAGTAGCCTGGCCCATGCACTATTGTTCTGCTTTTGATGATCTTCTAAAGAATGGTGGGGCTTGTGACATAGCCTGAGATGCTTGAACTATCCTTGAATATTGTTTCTTGCTCTTGGTTATCTTATTGTAAGGTTGGATTAGTTTAGATGGTGATGCTCCATTCATGGTTACATCAAGAAAGGTCTATCAAGATTAAACCTGTTAGACGGTTGATGAGTATTTTACGTCAAATGCACCCCGCATATGTAATAATTTTTCCCTAAGGAAGGATATCGAACCCACAAGGAACAATTGATTATCAAATATAAGACTCACTAAATAGAAAAAAAAATAAAGTTTGTTAGAAGTTTGTTATGTATGATTACAAGAATTGTAAAGAAAGCAAGGTAAAGAGTTCGTTGGTTCAATTGGAAAAATTGGGATTGGGGTTCATCCTTCTTACACTTTTCTATTTTGAAAAGAATAATAATATTCTATCCTTTGATTGATGTTGATGCCCATATAAAATTTACTTATATTGATTTCTCGCATATAAAATTATTAAGAGAGTCTCCTATATATCGATGCCTCACATTTGGGAATAAATAGTTCTTATTCATATTATAATCGTAAAATATATAAAAAAATTTAAATTCATAAATTAAGGATTAAATTATAAATATCCATAAGTGCTTGTATTTTAATATAAAATCTTACTGAAATATGAAACTTATCAACAGTCCTACAATATTAAAACTGTTAGACGATCTCTCAGAGTTAAGCTTATTAAATAGATTTTTTGTTCAAATAAGTAAAGTAAAAATGTATAGTTTTAACGCGCTAGACAGTCTCACTGTGCAAGATGGTCTCATAGTAGAAAGACACGTTAGGCAATCTCACTAACAGTCTATGGATGCTCAACATGCTAGACTATTCCAAAGGACAAGACTAGTTAGAAAAAATAGTTACCATAAAATCATTAGACAATCTAATGCAAACCAAGCCAACAAGGAGATGACCAAGGATGCTAATTTACACAATGAAAAGTCATCTCAAAGTAGAGACCTCACTAGAGGGAGAATTGGAAAAAGATCAGAGCATCGAAAGTTCTTCCTGTTGGTCTTCTTAATGATTAAAATATGTTGTAAATAATTTGGGTTCACTTGAGGGGTCCAAATAGTAGAATAAGAAATAGTAGGTTCATATAGCATAAATAGGAGGTGAAGTTATAAAATTGGGCCTATGAGAAGTCCATTAGGGTAGGAAGGAAACCCTAGATTCTAGAAGGCTATGGAAGGGCCGACATTGACCAAAAGTCCAACCCTAGGCCGCCCCCTTTCATGGACATTCCTACCCCTCCCCTTCTTGTTCTCCAAGGCTCTTCTTCTTATAAACAGGAGGCCTCCCTCATTGTATTTCCAAGTTGAATTGAATAGAAGAAAAGTTACTCTGCACAATTTGTGTGTGATGCTAGTGAGGCTTGTTCCTCTTAATATTTAGTTTTATCTTGTGAAAATTTGAGAGCTCTCAAGTGGCGGCTTCCTACACTTATCTTGAGTAAATTCATCCTCCAAGTGGCGTGCTCATCATCTCAAATCCATTCTAATAGCTTCTTTATTCCTTCATTTTCTCCTTCCATTGTCATTCCATTATATTCATAAATATGTTATTCTCTTGATTTCAATTATGTCTATTCAGTTATTACCTTTTGTTCTTGCTTTCTTTGTTTAATTCTGCACATTATCTTGGCATCATGTTCATCTTATCATTGCCTTTTCCTTTTTCCTTTCTGAAATGAACCTTCACATCTACTTAACCACTTGATTAAGTTAATGTCAAGTCGGAATTTTCCTTAGGTTTTCACTTATAATTGCGTAAAAATCTCAATTCTAAAAGTAAAGTGTCACCTAAATGAAAACTCTTAAAATCAACTCACATCACAATCACTTCATTTTCTACACGTTATAAGGTGACAAAATTCTTCTCCATGCTTGTGTATTTTCATGGCTTTCGATGGATGATGGATTGAAAGTGAGTTGCAGAAGCTTGCTTGAACTCAAGAGGAGTTATGAAATTGAAGTGGAAGAAGGTGGAAAAGGACTAGTGAAAGATTGGGCCAATTCACTAGGAAAGGTTATGGGGAAGGCTAAGATCAAGACAACCCTATACAAAGCTTAGACAAGTGTTTTGGCTACAATTTGGCAGCATAACACTCATATTTTCAAGCTATTTTACATGTAATATGCCCACCTATTTAGAGTGTAAGGTCCTGAAAATTTTGTAGTCAAAATTTGAAAATTCAAAAATAAACTCTCCAATGATAAGGTGTCATGTGGCTCATGCTTTCCATGTGATGGACATCAAGATCAAGAAGAGAAAGAAGCCGAAGATGAAGATGCTCAAGAGGATATTAGCTCATCATCCTTTTTACCTCAAAGGATTACAAGGAGCAAATTTAAAGAATTAGGAAGTAGTGGTCAAATGTTTTCTCTTTTTGTAGTATCTTTTGTATAAAATGTAAAATGTTTAAATATATAGTTTTTAGGAAGGTGCTAAGAGGAAAACCTAAAGATACCTCTTATGTAAAGCATCTTTAGATATTAGTTTTAGAACATTCTAGTAGTTGACCCTTCATACCTCACTATAGGTGCTAGAAGTGGGAGATGTGCAAGGGACCTTTGGATAACTTCTTGTGTAAGCTTCTTGTACTTCATGACCGGTCCTTCTCCTATATAAGGAGGGCTTGGGTTCTTCTAGATACAGATTTGATATTGAAACTACCGAAATTCTCCCATATTGGTAAGTGAGTGAGTGAGACTTGTTTTCTCCTCTTCTAGTCTCATCTTGAGTGCATCTTGGAACCTCAAGTGGCGACATCTACACTCATCTTGGAGCCTTACACACTTCAAGTGACGTGTTCATCTCCAAGAACTCCAACCACATAAGTTTCCTTCTCTTTTCCATCTTATTCATCCATTGCCATGTCCATATAAAATCTAGAAACATGTCTTAGATTTTTCTTGCACTTTTGTTCGGTTCATTTGTTCCAATTCCTATTTTGTTCGGTTCATTTCATTTGTTAGTCACTTTAATCGGTTCAATAGTGTTCTTTCTTGCTTTTGTTTGGTTCATTTGCTTTCTAGGTAGTTTTAATCGGTTCCTTTGCTTTCTTGTGCATTTCAATCGGTTCATTTGGCAAGAAATGGGTTTCTACATGAGTTTTGGTTTGGTGGCTCAAGTTTTGGTGAGTTCTTGAATGAAAGAACGTTGATCCAATTCTAGAAAAGTGCCTACTCATATTCCAACTCAAGTTGATTCCAAATCATGTCTATGAAACATCTCTATCTTGCTATTGGAATCATATCACCATGTGTAGCTCACCTTCCATGCTAAATCCAATCCACTCATAGACTGTCACGTGGACAATAATTGTGCTCCTTGCCAAGTTAATTTCGTCCTATATTATACCTTTCTGTTTTAGGTTTATTTTGGGTATTTCTTGCTGTTTTCTTGTTGTTATTACATTGTGTTTGTGTCATTTTGATTTTTTAATCCTTATAAGTTTTGTCAAAGTCATGTTTCTCCAAAAATGTTATCAATTCTTTGTGGTCCTTTTGTTCTAATTTTTGTTTCTTGATTTTGTGTTAAATACAGTTTTATGTGTTTGTTTCTTGATCCTTTGGTGCATTTTCTTTTTAGTATTGAGTTCATACTTGTGTAATAGACCTATACAAGTTCATAAACATCATTTCTATTATGTCTTTGCTAGTTCTTCATTCTGTTTTTCATTCCTATTAGGTTTCCTCTGTTTTCTTGAAAAGATGTTGACTGTTTCGATTTATTGCAATTGATTTGCTTACTGGAAATTTCTGAAATTCTGGATTTGAGTTCTTCAAAGTGTTATAAAAGAATAGAAAAAATAAGTACATCAAAATTCCAAGTACAAAAAAAATGATAAATGAAATGCGTTCAGTGTGTAATTATGCCGAAAAAAATACTGTAATCCGGCAGTGATTTTACAAAATTTATCGCAATTAATTGGCTGAATGTTTTTGTGTAATTCCAGTGCCATTGTTGAGATAAGATCTTGAATTTTCTGTGGTTACAATTTCATAATCCAGTTCCCTTTATACAATTTTAGATAAATCTGTAAACATCGCGCGCAGTTTGCACAAAAATATTTTCCAGTAGTTCTGTTTTTGTTTTCTTCATCTAGTCTAGTGCTTTTCTCTAGGTCTCTTTTGTGTGTCTTCCTTTTCATTGAGTACCTTATTTTCTTTCTTGTCTTTCTTCACTATTCTTTGTGTTTGTCATAACTCTTGTACTCCTTTTGTGTAGCCTTTCTTGTTTACACCTTTTCTTGTTTGTCTTTTATTGTTCTTTAAGTTTTGTGGTGCTTGGCTTTAAGATTGAGTGATTTTGCTTTTGTCTATCATTCTTTCTTGGAGTGCTTTGACTGACTCTTACCTTCGGCACTTTGTTATATTTGTTGTTGCTAACATTGTTTTCTTAACTTTGGTTGCTCTTGTGTTTGTTGTTTTCTTTTATCATGGATACATATTCAAGTGCTAAATCTTCAAAACCACGCTCTACTCATAGGGCTTATGTTCTTAATGAGTTGAAAGAAGCAAGGAAGGCCCTTGCTAAAAAAGATGAAGCATTACAAAGATTGGAAGAACGTATGGCCAAGATTGAATTGAAGCAAGAAGGAGTTGCCCATTCTTTGCATGATAGACAACCTTCTCCTCGGCATTCTTCCAAGGGTTCTTCATCTGCTCACGGCAATGGAGAAGATACTATACGGAGGAGGCATCGTCACCATTCCAATGGGGGAAGCCACCACCATGCACAAAGACATCAACAAGAGACCAAGCCACAAGTTCCTTTTGTGAAAGTCCCTAGTTTTAATGGTGATAGTGATCCTAATGTGTATCTAGATTGGGAGGCTAAATGTGAACAAATTTTTAACACCTATGAGGTAGAGGAGGACCAAAAGGTGAAGATAGCCGCCCTAGAATTTGTAGATTATGCCATGAAATGGTGGCATAGCTATGTAACAGACGTTTGTTGTAACAAGAGACCTCCCGTGGTCTCTTGGAACGATTTGGTTGAGTGTATGCGCTTTAGATTCGTACCACCACACTTTAGGAAAGACCTCATGTTGAAGCTCCAACGGTTTCAACAAGGCACGCTAAGTGTGGATGCCTATTTTAAGGAGTTAGAAACGCTTTTACTTAAAGTCAATTTGAAAGAAAGTGAGGAAGCTATGATAGCTAGGTTTGTAAGTGGCCTAAGGAGGGATATTCAAGATGTTGTTGAACTTCAAGAGTATTCATCTTTGGGATCTTTGGTTCATCTTGCAATGAAGGTTGAGGCCCAAATTGCTAAAAGAAATGCTTTTAAAAACTCTCCCAGTGATGGTTACTACAACAACTCTTGGAAAAATAAAAAATCCTTTTCAAAACTTCCTTCTAAGGATTCTTCTTTCAAACCTAAGGAATCTAGGCCTTCCACTTCTACTCCTAAATCTCCAATCAAATCGTCTAGTAGGAAATGCTTTAAGTGTTTGGGTTATAGTCACATTGCTGCAAATTGTCCTTCTAAAAGGAATATGTTTGTGCATAATGGCATTGTAGTTAGTGAGCATGATTCAAATTCACCTAGGCATTCTTCTCATTCTAGAGCATCAAGTGAGCAGGAGAGCGAAAACCCACTTGAAGGAGATTTGTTGGTTGTGAGAAGACTTGTGCTAATGTGGCTAGTACAAGAGTAGTAGATAAGCTTGGATTGCCTACTATCTCTCATACAAAGCCCTACAAATTACAATGGCTAAGTGAGGTGGGCGAAATCATTGTGAACAAACAAGTCCTCATAAATTTCTCTATTGGAAAATACAAAGATGAGGTCTTGTGTGATGTTGTGCCCATGGAAGCTACACATGTTCTTATGGGAAGGCCATGGCAATTTGATAGAAAAGTTTTTCATGATGGCTTTACCAATAAACTTTCTTTTGATTTCCATGGTCACAAGGTCATTTTAAAATCTCTCTCTACAAGAGAAGTCCATGAGGACCAAATTCTTATGAAGAAAAAGAGGGAGAATGAAAAAGAAAAGATTTCTAAGAACGCACTTCTTATTTCTAGACATGAGGTTCAAAGGGAAATACTTGCTCACAATCCTATCTTTTTAGCTCTTCCTAGACCTCTTAAGTTAGAACCACTTGAGGATAGTTCCCATTGTATGGATAATTTGGTAAAGGAGTTTCATGATGTGTTTCAAGATCCTCCTAAAGGACTTCCACCTTTAAGAGGGATTGAGCACCAAATTGATTTGATTCCAGGCTCTTCTTTACCAAATCGTCCCGCCTATAGGACCAACCCAAGTGAAACTAGGGAAATTCGCCAACAAGTTGAAGAGTTGATTGCTAAAGGGTGGGTTCAAGATAGTATGAGCCCTTGTGCCATGCCTATTATACTTGTCCCTAAGAAAGATGGAACATGGAGGATGTGTTCCGATTGTAGGGCTATAAACTGTTGAACCAAGTGGTGTTCAAGCTTTGAAGAATCCAAATCTTTTGAAGGATGTTGAAGCCTTTGCTGTGCTTGGTGTTGCTGTGCTGGTTTAGCTTAGTTCTGGGGTAGTTTGAGTTTTGTAATCCACCCTTTGATTAAATCTAAAGCATAAGCAATCTCAATCTTTGTGAAAGTAAAATGTTTTCAAACTAAGTTAAAACAACCGATTGTTTTATCGAAACAACCGATTGTTTGTACTTAGGTGTTTTGAGAAAAAGATTGAAAACTGTTTTTAAAATGGTTGAACTGTTAAGAACCAAAACAACCGATTGTTTGTTTTGGGACCATAACAAAAAAACTGTTTTATTTTGACTGAGCTTTAAATGTTTTAACTGCTTACGCTCCAGTCATTAAATGCTTTGACCAATCTTTTAATGCAATTTAAGAGTTTGTTAAGATTTGATAACAAATTACATCTTTGAATAAATTCAGAAAAACAGATTTGACAATTAATCTTTGACAAGTTTTTGCTAAGAGTTTTTGAGTTTTTCAAAGAGCTGAGATTGCTAAGAGTTTGTGATTGATCAAAGTCTATGGAATAGGATTCTGCTTGTATAGATTTCAGATTATCTTCTATAACAACTGTAATCCTTGTATTCTCTGTGAAACAAGTTTCATTTTTGTGTTTGCTAAGATTGGCTGTGTGTTCTTGAGGGGATCAAGATCAGCAATCTTGGTGTAGGTGTGTTGACCAAGGAGAGTGTGTTTCTTGAGGTGTTCAAGGTCATTCTCTTGGTTGTTGTGTAAGTGATCAAGTTGTTATTTCTTAGTGGATTTCCTCAGGGTTTCTGAGAAGACTGGATGTAGCTCTGGGTTTGGAGTGAACCAGTATAAACATATGTGTACAATCTCTCTTTCCCTATCTCTTTAAATTCAGTTTTGTTATTTGATAACTGGTATAAACAACCGATTGTTTTGGTAAAACAACCGATTGTTTTTCCAGTATTGTGCTTTTGCTTTATGTTTTGAAAAACTGATTCCTTAATCAAGGTTTTCTTGAAGTATTTTCATTCTAGGCTTAAAAGTTTACGAAAATCTTTCTTAAACAATTCACCCCCCTCTCGTTTAAGGCCATATATTCTAACAATTGGTATCAGAGCTTGGTTCTTGAAACTTATTCAAGTTGATCTAAAAATCTTTTTTCTATGGCTGGAAAACTATCTTTTGAGGAAGGTGCTTCAATCTACAAACCACCTTTATTCTGTGGATTGAATTATAAGTTTTGGGAAGCAAGAATGAAAATCTTTATTCAATCTATTGATCAAAGAATTTGGGATTCAATTGAGAATGGTCCTTACATTCCAAAGTTCAAAAAGGATAATTCTTTCATTGCAAAACCTTTGTCCAAATGGACAAATGATGAATGTAAGATGGCCCAGCTTGATAGGTCTGCTCAAAACATTATAGCTTCTGCACTAGATACTAATGAATTTTTCAGGATATCAAAGTGCAAAACTGCTAAGGATATGTGGGACACACTCAAGGCTGCTCATGAACCAAAGGAAGCAAGGACAAAGAATCAAGCAAGAAGGAAAAGAAGGCAAAATAAGAAAAGCCTCAATCTTTGCTTCATGGCCAGAAGGGAGGATGACTCAAGTAGTGTAAGTTCATCAAACTCCTCAAACTCTGAAAATTATGGTCAATTGCTTCAAGCCTTTCAAGAAACACATGAAGAAGCCAACCGATTGGCTCTCTTGAACAATCGGTTAAAAGAAAAGAACAGCTGGCTTGAAAACAGAGTAAAGGCACTGGAAGAGGATTTAAAACATTCAAAAGCAGATTTTGAAAATCTGGAAATCATTTACAAAAACTCCTCTTGCAAGTGTGATACTCTAGTTTGTGAAAATTGTGAAAATCTTGAAAAGAAGGTCCACTATCTTGTTAAAACAGTGGATAAGCTTTCTAAAGGCCAATCCAACTTTGAGAGTGTTCTAGCATCTCAAAACTGTGTTTTTGGAAAATCTGGATTGGGTTTTAATCCACAAAACAAACAAGATAGATTTTCAAAATCATTTTCGAAAAAGCCAGAAAAACAATCGATTGGACCATCGAAACAACTGATTGTTACATGCTTCTATTGCATGAAAAGAGGCCATTCTGTGAGGTTCTGTAAAATCAGAAAACATGTTGTTCCTAAAGGTCTTATGAAGTGGATTCCTAAGGGAAATAAAGGTTTAATTGATGAGTATAAACCAGATGGACCCACATTCATAAGGGGACCAAATTTTTGTACTTGAAAATCCTTTTTGTAGGAAATCTTGGAGGAGAGCAAGCAACTATGGTACTTGGATACTGGATGCTCCAAACATATGACAGGGGACAAATCAAAGTTCCTGAGTATCTCCTTCAAGCAAGAGGGTCATGTCACCTTTGGAGACAACAACAAAGGAAGAATTCTTGGGAGAGGATCCATAGGAGATGAGAACATCTTGGTAATCCATGATGTACTTTTTGTTGAAGGCCTAAAGCATAATCTGTTGAGCATTAACCAATTATGTGACAAGGGGTATCAAGTGATGTTCAAGACAAACACATGTGAAATCTGTCTACCTAACACCAAAGAGGTAATGTTGGTAGGTAAGAGAGTTAATAATGTGTATCTTCTAGATATCTCTTCACCATGTTCAATTGGATGTCTTCTATCCAAGCAAGATGAATCTTGGCTTTGGCATAGAAGAATTGCTCATATTCACATGAATCATTTGAACAAGCTAATTTCAAAGGATCTTGTGATTGGGCTGTCAAAACTCAAGTTTGAGAGGGATCACATTTGTGAAGCATGCCAAAAAGGGAAACAAGTGAATAGTTCTTTCAAAATTAAAAATGTTGTTTCATCTTTGAGACCTCTTGAACTTCTTCACATGGATCTCTTTGGACCCTAAAAAACTATGAGTCTTGGTGGAAATTATTATGCTCTTGTTATTGTTGATGACTTTTCTAGGTACACTTGGACTCTTTTCTTAGAATCAAAGAGTGATGCCTTTGCTGCATTCAAAAAGCTAGCAAGAAGACTACAAAACACAAA